>NW_027010696.1:0-29452 GCF_036934945.1 Oncorhynchus masou masou | reverse complement strand
GAAGATGCCGGTGCGTGTGTAGGTAGTCTGGATATCTCTGATGAAGGGGACATGAACCTGCTTCGAGAAGACCAACAGCAACAGCCCCTGCAGTCTCACTGAAGAGACCTTGTGGGGGGAGAACGGGATGGAAGACAGAGAGAAGGGTGAGGAAGAGAGAGAGAAGGGGGAGGAAGAGAGAGAAGGGGGAGGAAGAGAGAGAAGTGGGGGGAGAGAGAGAACGGGGAGGAAGAGAGAGAAGGGGGAGGGACAGAGAGAGAAGGGGGAGGAAGAGAGAGAAGGGGGAGGAAGAGAGAGAGAAGGGGGAGGAAGAGAGAGAAGGGGGAGGGAGAGAGATACAGAAAGAAGATGAGAGAACGAGAGACAGAGGGAAAGGAATGAAGAAAGAAAATGGAGACAGTGATCACTAAAGGTAAACAACTGGATGGGATTTGTGAAGATCTGTCCAGTTACATAAATACCAGACAGAGATAAAGGGCCCAGATCTGACCTGTTACATAAATACCAGACAGAGATAAAGGGCCCTGATCTGACCTGTTACATAAATACCAGACGGAGACAAAGGGCCCTGATCTGACCTGTTACATAAATACCAGACAGAGACAAAGGGCCCTGATCTGACCAGTTACCTAAATACCAGACAGAGATAAAGGGCCCTGATCTGACCTGTTACATAAATACCAGACAGAGATAAAGGGCCCAGATCTGACCTGTTACATGAATACCAGACAGAGATAAAGGGCCCTGATCTGACCTGTTACCTAAATACCAGACAGAGATAAAGGGCCCTGATCTGACCTGTTACATAAATACCAGACAGAGATAAAGGGCCCTGATCTGACCTGTTACATAAATACCAGACAGAGATAAAGGGCCCTGATCTGACCTGTTACATGAATACCAGACAGAGATAAAGGGCCCTGATCTGACCTGTTACATAAATACCAGACAGAGATAAAGGGCCCTGATCTGACCTGTTACATAAATACCAGACAGAGATAAAGGGCCCTGATCTGACCTGTTACATGAATACCAGACAGAGATAAAGGGCCCTGATCTGACCTGTTACATGAATACCAGACAGAGATAAAGGGCCCTGATCTGACCTGTTACATAAATACCAGACAGAGATAAAGGGCCCTGATCTGACCTGTTACATAAATACCAGACAGAGATAAAGGGCCCTGATCTGACCTGTTACATGAATACTAGACAGAGATAAAGGGCCCTGATCTGACCTGTTACATGAATACCAGACAGAGATAATGGGCCCTGATCTGACCTGTTACATGAATACCAGACAGAGATAAAGGGCCCTGATCTGACCTGTTACATAAATACCAGACAGAGATAAAGTGCCCTGATCTGACCTGTTACATGAATACCAGACAGAGATAAAGGGCCCTGATCTGACCTGTTACATGAATACCAGACAGAGATAAAGGGCCCTGATCTGACCTGTTACATAAATACCAGACAGAGACAAAGGGCCCTGATCTGATCTGACCTGTTACATGAATACCAGACAGAGATAAAGGGCCCTGATCTGACCTGACCTGTTACATGAATACCAGACAGAGATAAAGGGCCCAGATCTGACCTGTTACATAAATACCAGACAGAGATAAAGGGCCCTGATCTGACCTGTTACATAAATACCAGACAGAGATAAAGGGCCCAGATCTGACCTGTTACATAAATACCAGACAGAGATAAAGGGCCCAGATCTGACCTGTTACATAAATACCAGACAGAGATAAAGGGCCCTGATCTGACCTGTTACATAAATACCAGACAGAGACAAAGTGCCCTGATCTGACCTGTTACATAAATACCAGACAGAGACAAAGGGCCCTGTGTGTGTTTTCTCAACCTGCAACAGGACCACAATGAGAACCTACTCAAGCCTCCTATTGTTTTCTCACAACTCACTGGTGCAGCTCACACACACACACACACACACACACACACACACACACACACACACACACACACACACACAGACACACACACACACACGCACGCACGCACGCACGCACACACACACACACACACACACACACACACACACACACTACCTTGATGTATCCTCTACTGGCCAGTGTGTTCATCAGTAGGTGGCTCCAAGAGTCTTCTACCAGCAGGTCTGACAGAAACCTCAGAGGAGCTGCATTTACCTCCTGAAGACTGACACACACACACACACACACACACACACACACACACACACACACACACACACACACACACACACACACACACACACACACACACACACACACACACACATAAAAACACGCACACACACGCACACGCTTTAATAAACATAGACTTACATACAGTAAACACACAGATTTTACACTCAACATCCAATAGCTATCCAGCAGACATGATCTCACCCAATCACGTAGAGGTCTGTGGCAGGCTGTGTGTCCAGCTGCAGCAAGGAAATGACATCACCAGGAGGCTCTGCTGTCGCCACATTCCATGTGACCATGTGTAGCCTGTCAGAAACAAGCAGAAAGTAGAAAGAGAAATATCAACAAACTGTTTATTTCCAGCTTCTTAGAACGTAGCCATAGAACCCATCATTAGAACCCAACTTTAGAATGCAGCCTTAGAACCCATCCTTAGAACCCAGCTTTAGAACACAGCCTTAGAACCCAGCCTTAGAACCCAACTTTAGAAACCATCCTTAGCAGCCTTAGAACCCAGCCATCCCAGCCTTAGAACGCAGCTTTAGAATGCACACAGCCTTAGAACCCATCCTTAGATCCCAGCCAAGCTTTAGAATGCAGCCTTAGAACCCAAACCATAGAACGCAGCTTTAGAAAGCCTTTGAACCCAGCCTTAGAACCCAGCCTTAGATCCCAGCCTTAGAACGCAGCTTTAGAATGCAGCCTTTGAACCCACCATCAGCTTTAGATCCCAGCCTTTAGAACCCAGTCTTAGAACCCATCCTTAGATCCCAGCTTTAGAACGCAGGCTTAGAACCCAGCCTTAGAACCCAGCTTTAGATCCCAGCCTTAGAACCCAGCCTTAGAACATCCAGCCTTAGAACCCAGCTTTAGAACCCAGCTTTAGAACAGTCTTAGAACATCCTTAGATCCCAGCTTTAGACGCACTTAGCAGCCTTAGAAACCATCCCAGCCTTAGAACCCAGCCTTTAGAACCCAGTCTTTAGAACACATCTTTAGATCCCAGCTTTAGAACGCAGCCTTAGAAACCATCCTTAGAACCCAGCCTTTAGAACCCAGTCTTAGAACACAGCTTTAGGATCCCCAGCAGGCTTAGAACCCAGCCTTAGAACCCTAAACCTTAGAACCCAGCCTTAGAACCCAACCTTAGAACCCAGAACCCAGCTTTAGAACCCATGATACTTAGGACCAGGGGTAATGGGCAGAGTCCCAACAGGCCTGAAAATAACCCTGTGTGCATCTCTCTGGGTGTTTGTACGGTGTGTGCACCTGAAGGTGTCTCGGGGGCTGATGGGTCCACAGAGCTGAAAGGCTTCATCCAGAGTGCGGGACAGTTCCTCGTTAGCCCATCATCAGAACTCAGGTCCTCTACACAGGTCAGCAGCTGGGACAGGCGCTGTCGGAGCAGCAGTCTACCCTTTGACCCTTGGGACGCCGTGCTGGAGGTGCTGTCGGACCTCACACGACTCCGACCCCCGACTCCACGTCGTCAGGACACACACAGTGCATCCATCGCCATTTTCATTGACATAGACATAGCAAGATCTGACTGTAAGTGTGTTCTCTCTGAGTGATAGCAGGGCAGAGAGAGATCGGTTGGTGAGATGGAGAGATACAGTCTGGAGAACAAGAGAAAGAAGGAAGAGAAACGTCCTCCGGGATGATCAGCTCTGACAAACTACTCAGATTCTGTCCTCTTCTATGACTGATGGTCCAGGGCAGCTACCTTACTGAGGTCTCCAGCTTTTAGACCGTCAGCTTCTTGCTAAACCAACGTCGTAGCAGTGGCTCCTCTTCATCAGGTCCTCTTTGTATCGTTCACACACAACAGACCTGGCCTCCCATAGAACCCAGTCTGTGATTCTTTTGCTTGTTGATTGGCTTGCTAGTGGATTCCTCCTGCTAGCAGCAAACTGTCAGTCTCAGTTGGAGGTTTTAATCTTCTGAGATGATCTAATCTGGGTTGTCTTCCAGTAGATCCAGGAGATCCTCCCTCAGAAGAGGCCCAGAATTAACTGTAGTCTGCTGCCTTTATGTCCTGTCCTCTTCTGTCCTGTCCTCCATGTGTCGTGTCCTCTGTGTGTCTTGTCCTCCGTGTGTGCTATCCTCCGTGTCTGTGTGAGTGTGGAGTGACTGGACGACTCACTGAGAGCGACAGAGTTTTGGTGACGCAGGCGAACGAGTGATGGAGAGAACGTGTGAGATTAGGACAATAATCTGGAGCAGGAGAGAGCCACGTGAAAAGGTGTGTGTGTGTGTGTGTGTGTGTGTGTGTGTGTGTGTGTGTGTGTGTGTGTGTGTGTGTGTGTGTGTGTGTGTGTATGTGTGTGTGTGTGTGTGTGTGTGTGTGTGTGTGTGTGTGTGTGTGTGTGTGTGTGTGTGTGTGTGTGTGTGTGTGTGTGTGTGTGTGTGTGTGTGTGTGTAATCCACCATCACAGAGGGTATTGTTTCAGGACTAGAGTGACGTCACACCATGTAAGAGTTTCAATATTAATGCTTCAATCTACTCATTAACACTGACAACTGTTGCTGCAATGGACCGAGAGAGAGGGAGAGAGAAAGAGAGAGAGAGAGAGAGAGAGATTTTTTGATTATTGTAAAAAACATATACAGTACCCCATAATGACAAAGTGAAAAAAAATGGGTTTTAGACATTTTTGCTAATTTATTACAAATAAAATACAGGAATAGCTTATTTACATGAATCTTACAAAAACAAGTAATGATGAAGTCAATATCTCCTCCAATTTGAGCCAGGAGAGATTGACATGCATATTATTAATGTTAGCTCTCTGTGTATACATAAGAGCCAGTCACGTTCTGAGATTTTACCAAGTCCCTCTTTTTGCCCACACAGCTGAACAGGTAGAAACTAGGGCCTGTAGGATCTGCCTTGTTGATAGTGCTGTTAAGAAGGTAGAAACTAGGACCTGTTGGACCTGCCTTGTTGATAGTGTTGTTAAGAAGGTAGAAACTAGAGCCTGTAGGACCTGCCTTGTTGATAGTGTTGTTAAGAAGGTAGAAACTAGGGCCTGTAGGATCTGCCTTGTTGATAGTGTGTTGTTTTGAAGTGGTAGAAAACTAGGGCCTGTAGGACCTGCCTTGTTGATAGTGTTGTTAAGAAGGTAGAAACTAGAGTACCTGTAGGACCTGCCTTTTGATAGTGTTGTTAAGAAGGTAGAAACTAGGCTCGTGGTGGACCTGCCTTGTTGATAGTGTTGTTAAGAAGGTAGAAATTAGGGCCAGTAGGACCTGCCTTGTTGATAGTATGTAAGAAGGTAGAAACTAGGGCCAGTAGGACCTGCCTTGTTGATAGTGTTGTTAAGAAGGTAGAAACTAGGCCTGTAGACCCTGCCTTGTTGATAGTGTTGTTAAGATGGTAGAAATTAGGGCCAGTAGGACCTGCCTTGTTGATAGTGTTGTTAAGAAGGTAGAAACTAGGGTCTGTAGGACCTGCCTTGTTGATAGTGTTGTTAAGAAGGTAGAAACTAGGGCCATTAGGACCTGCCTTGTTGATAGTGTTGTTGAGAAGGTAGAATTTATTATAGACAGACTTCTCCCCATCTTAGCTACTTTATCAATGTTTTGACCATGACAGTTTACAATCCAGGGTTATCAAGCACTTTAGTCTCCTCAATTTGCTCAATTTCCACATTATTCATTACGAGATGTAGTTGAGGTTTAGGGTTTCGTTAATGATTTGTCCCAAATACCATGCTTTTTGTTTTTAGAAATATTTAGAGCAATATATTCCTTGCCACCCATTCTGAAACTAACTGCAGCTCTTTGTTAAATGTTGCAGTCATTTCTGTGGCTATTGTAGCTGAGCGTGTACAGTGTTGAGTAATCCGCATACATAGACACACTGATTGAAAAAAGCAAGTGGCCTAAACAGCTACCCTGGGGAATTCCTGCTTCTACCTGGATTAGGTTTGAGAGGGCTTCAACAATCGGCTAGGAGTTTGACAAAAGCCACTTAAAGACTCTCAGACCATGAGAAACAAGAGTCTCTGGTCTGATGAAACCAGATTGAACACTTCAGCATGAATACCAGCGTCACGTCTGAAGGAAACCTGGCATCATCCCACAGGTGAAGCATGGTGGTGGCAGCATCATGCTGTGGGGATGTTTACAGCTGACAGGGATTTGGGAACTAGGCAGGGTCGAGGAAAGATGAATGGAGCCAAGTACAGAGAGATCCTTGATGAAAACCTGCTCCAGAGCACTCAGGAACTCAGACTGGAACAAGAGTCACCTTCCAACAGGACAACGACCTAAGCACACAGCCAAGACAGCAGGGAGTGGCTTTGGGACAAGAATCTCTGGTGTCCTTGAATGGCCCAGCCAGAGCCGGACTTGAACCCGAATCAAATATCTCTGGACATACCTGAAAATAGCTGTGCACATCCAGTAGTCCCATCAACCTGACAGAGCTTGAGAGGATCTGCAGAGAAGAATGGGAGAAACTCCCCAAATACAGGTGTGCCAAGCTGGTAGCGTCATACCCAAAAAGATTTGAGGCTGTAGTCACTGCCAAAGGTGCTTCAACAACGTAGTGAATAAAGGGTCTACAAACTTATGTAAATGTGATATTTCAGTTTTTTATTTTCAATACGTTTGCTAAAATTTCTAAAAACCTGTTCCGTTGTCTTTCCTTTTCCCTCCTTCCCCAGGTCTACCTCTCCTCGACCTCTCCTGTACCCCTCCTTCCCCAGGTCTACCTCTCCTCTACCTCCCCTGTACCCCTCCTTCCCAGCTCTACCTCTCCTCTACCCCTCCTTCCCCAGCTCTACCTCTCCTCTCCTCTACCCGTCCTTCCCCAGCTCTACCTCTCCTCGACCTCTCCTGTACCCCTCCTTCCCCAGGTCTACCTCTCCTCTACCTCTCCTGTACCCCTCCTTCCCAGCTCTACCTCTCCTCTACCCCTCCTTCCCCAGCTCTACCTCTCCTCGACCTCTCCTGTACCCCTCCTTCCCCAGCTCTACCTCTCCTGTACCCCTCCTTCCCCAGCTCTACCTCTCCTGTACCCCTCCTTCCCCAGGTCTACCTCTCCTCTACCTCTCCTGTACCCCTCCTTCCCCAGCTCTACCTCTCCTCTACCCCTCATTCCCCAACTCTACCTCTCCTCCACCCCTCCTTCCCCAGCACTACCTCTCCTCTACCCCTCCTTCCCCAGCTCTACCTCTCCTCGACCTCTCCTGTACCCCTCCTTCCCCAGGTCTACCTCTCCTGTACCCCTCCTTCCCCAGCTCTACCTCTCCCCTACCCCTCCTTCCCCAGCTCTACCTCTCCTCTACCCCTCCTTCCCCAGCTCTACCTCTCCCTCTACCCCTCCTTCCCCAGCTCTACCTCTCCTCTACCCCTCCTTCCCCAGCTCTACCTCTCCTCTACCCCTCCTTCCCCAGCTCTACCTCTCCTCTACCCCCTCCTTCCCCCAGCTCTACCTCTCCTCTACCCCTCCTTCCCCAGCTCTACCTCTCCCCTACCCCTCCTTCCCCAGCTCTACCTCTCCTCGACCTCTCCTGTACCCCTCCTTCCCCAGGTCTACCTCTCCTCTACCTCTCCTGTACCCCTCCTTCCCAGCTCTACCTCTCCTCTACCCCTCCTTCCCCAGCTCTACCTCGCCTCGACCTCTCCTCTACCCCTCATTCCTCAACTCTACCTCTCCTCCACCCCTCCTTCCCCAGCACTACCTCTCCTCTACCCCTCCTTACCCAGCTCTACCTCCCCTGTACCCCTCCTTCCCCAGCTCTACCTCTCCCTCTACCCCTCCTTCCCCAGCTCTACCTCTCCTCTACCCCTCCTTCCCCAGCCTCTACCTCTCCTCGACCTCTCCTGTACCCCTCCTTCCCCAGCTCTACCTCTCCTGTACCCCTCCTTCCCCAGCTCTACCTCTCCTGTACCCCTCCCTTCCCCCAGGTCTACCTCTCCTCTACCTCTCCTGTACCCCTCCTTCCCCAGCTCTACCTCTCCTCTACCCCTCATTCCCCAACTCTACCTCTCCTCCACCCTCCTTCCCCAGCACTACCTCTCCTCTACCCCTCCTTCCCCAGCTCTACCTCTCCTCGACCTCTCCTGTACCCCTCCTTCCCCAGGTCTACCTCTCCTGTACCCCTCCTTCCCCAGCTCTACCTCTCCCCTACCCCTCCTTCCCCAGCTCTACCTCTCCTCTACCCCTCCTTCCCCAGCTCTACCTCTCCTCTACCCCCTCCTTCCCCAGCTCTACCTCTCCTCGACCTCTCCTGTACCCCTCCTTCCCCAGCTCTACCTCTCCTGTACCCCTCCTTCCCCAGCTCTACCTCTCCTGTACCCCTCCTTCCCCAGGTCTACCTCTCCTCTACCTCTCCTGTACCCCTCCTTCCCCAGCTCTACCTCTCCTCTACCCCTCATTCCCCAACTCTACCTCTCCTCCACCCCTCCTTCCCCAGCACTACCTCTCCTCTACCCCTCCTTCCCCAGCTCTACCTCTCCTCGACCTCTCCTGTACCCCTCCTTCCCCAGGTCTACCTCTCCTGTACCCCTCCTTCCCCCAGCTCTACCTCTCCCCTACCCCTCCTTCCCCAGCTCTACCTCTCCTCTACCCCTCCTTCCCCAGCTCACTACCTCTCCCCTAACCCTCCTTCCCCAGCTCTACCTCTCCTCTACCCCTCCTTCCCCAGCTCTACCTCTCCTCTACCCCTCCTTCCCCAGCTCTACCTCTCCTCTACCCCTCCTTCCCCAGCTCTACCTCTCCTCTACCCCTCCTTCCCCAGCCTCTACCTCTCCCCTACCCCTCCTTCCCCAGCTCTACCTCTCCTCGACCTCTCCTGTACCCCTCCTTCCCCAGGTCTACCTCTTCCCTCTACCTCTCCTGTACCCTCCTTCCCAGCTCTACCTCTCCTCTACCCCTCCTTCCCCAGCTCTACCTCGCCTCGACCTCTCCTCTACCCCTCATTCCTCAACTCTACCTCTCCTCCACCCCTCCTTCCCCAGCACTACCTCTCCCTCTACCCCTCCTTCCCCAGCTCTACCTCCCCTGTACCCCTCCTTCCCCAGCTCTACCTCTCCTCTACCCCCTCCTTCCCCAGCTCTACCTCTCCTCTACCCCTCCCTTCCCCAGCTCTACCTCTCCTCGACCTCTTCCTGTACCCCCTCCTTCCTCCAGCTCTACCTCTCCTGTACCCCTCCTTCCCCAGCTCTACCTCTCCTGTACCCCTCCTTCCCCAGGTCTACCTCTCCTCTACCTCTCCTGTACCCCTCCTTCCCCAGCTCTACCTCTCCTCTACCCCTCATTCCCCAACTCTACCTCTCCTCCACCCCTCCTTCCCCAGCACTACCTCTCTCCTCTACCCCTCCTTCCCCAGCTCTACCTCTCCTCGACCTCTCCTGTACCCCTCCTTCCCCAGGTCTACCTCTCCTGTACCCCTCCTTCCCCAGCTCTACCTCTCCCCTACCCCCTCCTTCCCCAGCTCTACCTCTCCTCTACCCCTCCTTCCCCAGCTCTACCTCTCCTCTACCCCTCCTTCCCCAGCTCTACCTCTCCTCGACCTCTCCCTGTACCCCTCCTTCCCCAGCTCTACCTCTCCCTGTACCCCTCCTTCCCCAGCTCTACCTCTCCTGTACCCCTCCTTCCCCAGGTCTACCTCTCCTCTACCTCTCCTGTACCCCTCCTTCCCCAGCTCTACCTCTCCTCTACCCTCATTCCCCAACTCTACCTCTCCCTCCACCCCTCCTTCCCCAGCACTACCTCTCCTCTACCCCTCCTTCCCCAGCTCTACCTCTCCTCGACCTCTCCTGTACCCCTCCTTCCCCAGGTCTACCTCTCCTGTACCCCTCCTTCCCCAGCTCTACCTCTCCCCTACCCCTCCTTCCCCAGCTCTACCTCTCCTCTACCCCTCCTCCTACCTATCCTGCCCTCCTTTTCTCACCCCCCCCGCTTCTCCTACCTCCCACTCTACCCTCCCCGCTCTGTGTGTAACACTGTCACATGCAGACTGTTAAACACACATTCTTTACCTTTTCTGATCTGCTCTGGTCAGAGGTTGATGAGGTCGACGTACTATAACGGATTATTACAGAACTCTGGTAGAACTAAACCATCTTAACATTCTTTATTCTGAAGGTTCCATTCGCCGTTCACCTTTAAGCTCCTTCCAGAGGAAGGAGGTTGGGTAACTCTAAATCAGGTCTATTAGACTGGCCGTTCGCGGGGGCTCCCAGATACACCAGAGCGTTGCTCTTTAATAGAGAGAGAGAGAGAGAGAGAGAGAGAGAGAGAGAGAGAGATGGAGAGAGACAGAGACAGAGAGAGATAGAGACAGACAGAGAGAGAGAGAGACAGAGAGAGACAGAGAGAGAGAAAGAGAGAGAAAGACAGAGAGACAGAGAGAGAGAGAGACAGAGAGAGAGAGAGAGAGAGAGAGAGAGAGAGACACAGAGAGAGACAGAGAGAGAGAGAGAAAGACAGAGAGACAGAGACAGCGAGAGAGAGAGAGCAGCCGATGTGAGGCTTAGCGGAGGAGATTGTTTCGTCTCTCCACGATTGCCGTCGCAATAAAGCCAACACCAGCGAAGATACTTCATGAGGAGTTCGTATCAGAGGTTTGTTTCTAAGGGAACATCTTCAATCCATTGAATGGACTTCATTTGTGACTAGAGGGGAGGGATACAACACTTATTGACATGATTGAAAAAAACAGACTTCTTTTAAAAATAAATGTGTTATTTTCTTCTCTGATTTGAACCCAAATGAAACATTCCGTGTCCCCACCCAGGACCACTATATTCAATCATCATCAGATCATTCCGTGTGTAACGGTTTTCATTCAGTCGGACCAAAATGCAGCGTGTAGATTGCGATCCATGTTTAATAAACAAAACGTAACACGAATCTAAATACAAACACTACAAAACAAAGAAACGTAATCGAAAACCGAAACAGCCTATACTAGTGTAAACTAACACAGATACAGGAACAAGGACACTAAGGACAATCACCCACGAAACACACAAAGAATATAGCTGCCTGAATATGGTTCCCAATCACCTGACTCTGATTGAGAACCGCCTCAGGCAGCCATAGACTACGCTAGACATCCCACAAAACCCCAAGACAAAAACACACCACAATAACCCATGTCACACCCCTGGCCTGACCGAATAAAATGAAGAATAAACATAATATATTTCGACCAGGGCGTGACAGAACCCCCCTAAGGTGCGGACTCCGGACGCACATCAAAACAATAGGGAGGGTCCGGGTGGGCGTCTGTCCATGGTGGCGGCTCCGGCCCGGCGCGGGACGTGGAACCCACTCTATAAATGTCTTAGTCCCCCTCCTCGCGTCCTAGGATAGTCCACCTTCGCCGCCGACCATGGCCTAGTAGTCCTCACCCAGAACTCCACTGGACTGAGGGTCAGCTCGGGACTGAGGGGCAGCTTGGGACAGAGGGGCAGCTCGGGACAGAGGGGCAGCTCGGGACAGAAGGGCAGCTCGGGACAGAGGCAGCTCGGGACAGAGGGCAGCTCGGGACAGAGGGGCAGCTCGGGACAGAGGGGCAGACTTCCCATCAAAAGCTAGTCAGCTGAGAAAGGCCATAAATGGAAGGTGTTCTATGTGTAAAAATCAACAAAACAAGGCAGAGGAGATAAATAGATAGTATGATAATCACAGTAGAGGTGTATAATCACAGTAGAGGTGTATAATCACAGTAGAGGTATATAATCACAGTAGAGGTGTATAATCACAGTAGAGGTGTATAATCAAAGTAGAGGTGTATAATCAAAGTAGAGGTGTATAATCACAGTAGTGGTGTATAATCACAGTAGAGGTGTATAATCACAGTAGAGGTGTATAATCACAGTAGATGTATATAATCACAGTAGAGGTGTATAATCACAGTAGAGGTGTATAATCACAGTAGAGGTGTATAATCACAGTAGAGGTGTATAATCACAGTAGAGGTGTATAATCAAAGTAGAGGTGTATAATCAAAGTAGAGGTGTATAATCACAGTAGTGGTGTATAATCACAGTAGAGGTGTATAATCACAGTAGTGGTGTATAATCACAGTAGAGGTGTATAATCACAGTAGAGGTGTATATATCACAGTAGTGGTGTATAATCACAGTATAGGTGTATAATCACAGTAGAGGTGTATAATCACAGTAGATGTATATAATCACAGTAGTGGTGTATAATCACAGTAGAGGTGTATAATCACAGTAGAGGTGTATATTCACAGTATAGTTATATATACACAGTAGAGGTGTATAATCACAGTAGAGGTGTATAATCACAGTAGAGGTGTATAATCACAGTAGAGGTGTATAATCACAGTATAGTTATATATACACAGTAGAGGTGTATAATCACAGTAGAGGTGTATATTCACAGTAGAGGTGTATAATCACAGTATAGTTATATATACACAGTAGTGGTGTATAATCACAGTATAGTTATATATACACAGTAGAGGTGTATAATCACAGTAGAGGTTTATATACACAGTAGTGGTATATAATCACAGTAGAGGTGTATAATCACAGTATAGTTATATATACACAGTAGAGGTGTATAATCACAGTAGAGGTGTATAATCACAGTAGAGGTGTATATTCACAGTAGAGGTGTATAATCACAGTAGAGGTGTATAATCACAGTATAGTTATATATACACAGTAGTGGTGTATAATCACAGTAGAGGTGTATAATCACAGTATAGTTATATATACACAGTAGAGGTGTATAATCACAGTAGAGGTGTATATATCACAGTAGTGGTATATATACACAGTAGAGGTGTATAATCACAGTAGAGGTGTATAATCACAGTAGAGGTGTATAACAGTAGAGGTGTATAATCACAGTAGAGGTGATTATGATTATATAATCACAGTAGAGGTGTATAATCACAGTAGAGGTGTATAATCACAGTAGAGGTGATTATGATTATATAATCACAGTAGAGGTGTATAATCACAGTATAGTTATATATACACAGTAGAGGTGTATAATCACAGTAGAGGTGATTATGATTATATAATCACAGTAGAGGTGTATATTCACAGTAGAGGTGTATAATCACAGTAGAGGTGTATAATCACAGTATAGTTATATATACACAGTAGAGGTGTATATATCACAGTAGTGGTATATATACACAGTAGAGGTGTATAATCACAGTAGAGGTGTATAATCACAGTAGAGGTGTATATTCACAGTAGAGGTGTATAATCACAGTAGAGGTGTATAATCACAGTATAGTTATATATACACAGTAGAGGTGTATAATCACAGTAGAGGTGTATAATCACAGTAGAGGTGTATAATCACAGTAGAGGTGTATAATCACAGTAGAGGTGATTATGATTATATAATCACAGTAGAGGTGTATAATCACAGTAGAGGCGATTATGATTATATAATCACAGTAGAGGTGTATAATCACAGTATAGTTATATATACACAGTAGAGGTGTATAATCACAGTAGAGGTGTATATACACAGTAGAGGTGTATATATCACAGTAGTGGTATATAATCACAGTAGAGGTGTATAATCACAGTATAGTTATATATACACAGTAGAGGTGTATAATCACAGTAGAGGTGTATAATCACAGTAGAGGTGTATATACACAGTAGAGGTGTATAATCACAGTATAGTTATATATACACAGTAGTGGTATATAATCACAGTAGAGGTGTATATTCACAGTAGAGGTGTATAATCACAGTATAGTTATATATACACAGTAGTGGTGTATGATCACAGTAGAGGTGTATAATCACAGTAGAGGTGTATAATCCCAGTAGAGGTGTATATACACAGTATATAAGTGTATAATTCACAGTAGAGGTGTATAATCACAGTATAGTTATATATACACAGTAGTGGTGTATAATCACAGTAGAGGTGTATAATCACAGTAGAGGTGTATAATCACAGTAGAGGTGATTATGATTATATAATCACAGTAGAGGTGTATAATCACAGTAGAGGTGTATAATCACAATAGAGGTGATTATGATTATATAATCACATTAGAGGTGTATAATCACAGTATAGTTATATATACACAGTAGAGGTGTATAATCACAGTAGAGGTGTATAATCACAGTAGAGGTGTATATACACGGTAGAGGTGTATAATCACAGTAGAGGTGTATAATCACAGTAGAGGTGTATAATTACAGTATAGTTATATATACACAGTAGTGGTATATATACACAGTAGAGGTGTATAATCACAGTAGAGGTGTATATTCACAGTAGAGGTGTATAATCACAGTATAGTTATATATACACAGTAGTGGTGTATAATCACAGTAGAGGTGTATAATCACAGTAGAGGTGTATAATCACAGTAGAGGTGATTATGATTATATAATCACAGTAGAGGTGTATAATCACAGTAGAGGTGTATAATCACAGTAGAGGTGATTATGATTATATAATCACAGTAGAGGTGTATAATCACAGTATAGTTATATATACACAGTATAGGTGTATAATCACAGTAGAGGTGATTATGATTATATAATCACAGTAGAGGTGTATAATCACAGTAGAGGTGATTATGATTATATAATCACAGTAGAGGTGTATAATCACAGTATAGTTATATATACACAGTAGAGGTGTATAATCACAGTAGAGGTGTATATTCACAGTAGAGGTGTATAATCACAGTATAGTTATATATACACAGTAGAGGTGTATAATCACAGTAGAGGTATATATACACAGTAGAGGTGTATAATCACAGTAGAGGTGTATATTCACAGTAGAGGTGTATAATCACAGTATAGTTATATATACACAGTATAGTTATATATACACAGTAGAGGTGTATAATCAAAGTAGAGGTATATATACACAGTAGAGGTGTATAATCACAGTAGAGGTGTATAATCACAGTAGAGGTGTATAATCACAGTATAGTTATATATACACAGTAGAGGTGTATAATCACAGTATAGTTATATATACACAGTAGAGGTGTATAATCACAGTAGAGGTGTATATTCACAGTATAGTTATATATACACAGTAGAGGTGTATAATCACAGTAGAGGTATATATACACAGTAGAGGTGTATAATCACAGTAGAGGTGTATAATCACAGTAGAGGTATATATACACAGTAGAGGTGTATAATCACAGTAGAGGTGTATAATCACAGTATAGTTATATATACACAGTAGAGGTGTATAATCACAGTAGATGTAAGTGTATATATCACAGTATAGTTATATATATACACAGTAGAGGTGTATAATCACAGTAGAGGTATATATACACAGTAGTGGTATATAATCACAGTAGAGGTATATAATCACAGTAGTGGTATATAATCACAGTATAGTTATATATACACAGTAGAGGTGTATAATCACAGTATAGTTATATATACACAGTATAGTTATATATACACAGTAGTGGTATATAATCACAGTAGAGGTATATATACACAGTAGTGGTATATAATCACAGTAGAGGTATATATACACAGTAGAGGTGTATAACCTGAGTTTGCCAATTCCTCCTCCTTCTCCTCCTCCTTCTCCTCTTCCTTCTCCTCTTCCTGCTCTGCTCTTTATTGTACTCATTTTCTCACCTGTAAACACACACACCAGAGATATTATGAACACACCAGAGATATTATACACACACACCAGAGACATTACACACACACCAGAGATATTATACACACACACCAGAGACATTACACACACACCAGAGATATTATACACACACCAGAGATATTACACACTCACCAGAGATATTATAAACAAACCAGAGATATTATACACAAACCAGAGATATTATACACACACCAGAGATATTATATACACACCAGAGATATTATACACACAGGAGAGATACTATACACACAGGAGAGATACTATACACAGGAGAGATACTATACACACAGGAGAGATATTATACACACAGGAGAGATATCATACACACAGGAGAGATACTATACACACACAGAGATACTATACACACCAGAGATATTATACACACACCAGAGATATTATATACACACCAGAGATATTATACACACAGGAGAGATACTATACACACAGGAGAGATACTATACACAGGAGAGATACTATACACACAGGAGAGATACTATACACAGGGGAGATACCATACACACAGGAGAGATACCATACACACCAGAGATACTATACACACCAGAGATATTATACACACACCAGAGATATTATACACACAGGAGAGATACTATACACACAGGAGAGATACTATACACACCAGAGATACTATACACACAGGAGAGATACTATACACACCAGAGATATTATACACACAGGAGAGAAATTATACACACACCAGAGATATTATACTGTAAGGGGAGCGTAATTGGTGGCAGAGAAGTCTGACGCAGGAGAACAGAACTGGGTGAACCCACAAACTGCAGACCCAGCTTCTGGCAGGGCTGGCGAAGGAGCAGGTTTTGGGTCGAGAGTCAGACCCGATCCCCTGGTGCTAACACCGGGGCCTCACTGCGGTGACGGTCTGCGCCGACTTTCTGGCTCAGCACGGCACGCTGAAGGTGAACATGGGCGGTGTCCCAGGTTTCCTCCGCTCGCCGGAACCAGTCGTCCACCGCAGGAGCCTCGGTCTGACTCTGTTGCCAAGGAGACAGAACCGGCTGATACCCCAATACACACTGGAAGGGGGAGAGGCACCCCGATCAGACACCATATCCTCAGGCACCCCGTAGTGCTGGAATACGTGTAAACAAGGCCTCTGCAGTCTGTGGGGCCGTAGGGAGACCGGGCAGAGGGAGGAGACGGCAGGACTTAGAGAAACGGTCCACAGAGACCAGGATCGTGGTGTTACCCTGTGAGGGAGACTTGTGTATGTGCTGTTGTGCGTTTTGTTGCCAACTTTACTTTGCTACCTGACAACTTTACGGTTTTTACTTTTTAATCACCGTTTATATTTGTAGTTTTTCCACTCAACTTTTTTCCATTTAACTTTTTCACTCCGGACGCTTTATCTGGACGTGATTCGTCAGGACCTCCACCAGCCGAAGCTAAGTAGTAACATTAACATGATGCTTTATCTGGACATGGTTCATCAGGACCTTCAACAGCCAACCAGTAGTAACATTAACATGATGCTTTATCAGGACCTCCACCAGCCAACCAGTAGTAACATTAACATGATGCTTTATCTGGACGTGGTTCTACAGGACCTCCACCAGCCAACAAGTAGTAACATTAACATGATGCTTTATCTGGACGTGGTTCTACAGGACCTCCACCAGCCAACCAGTAGTAACATTAACATGATGCTTTATCTGGACGTGGTTCTACAGGACCTCCACCAGCCAACCAGTAGTAACATTAACATGATGCTTTATCTGGACGTGGTTCTACAGGACCTCCACCAGCCAACAAGTAGTAACATTAACATGATGCTTTATCTGGACGTGGTTCGTCAGGACCTCCACCAGCCAACCAGTAGTAACATTAACATGATGCTTTATCTGGACGTGGTTCGTCAGGACCTCCACCAGCCAACCAGTAGTAACATTAACATGATGCTTTATCTGGACATGGTTCATCAGGACCTTCAACAGCCAACCAGTAGTAACATTAACATGATGCTTTATCTGGATGTGGTTCTACAGGACCTCCACCAGCCAACAAGTAGTAACATTAACATGATGCTTTATCTGGACGTGGTTCTACAGGACCTCCACCAGCCAACCAGTAGTAACATTAACATGATGCTTTATCTGGACGTGGTTCTACAGGACCTCCACCAGCCAACCAGTAGTAACATTAACATGATGCTTTATCTGGACGTGGTTCTACAGGACCTCCACCAGCCAACAAGTAGTAACATTAACATGATGCTTTATCTGGACGTGGTTCTACAGGACCTCCACCAGCCAACCAGTAGTAACATTAACATGATGCTTTATCTGGGCGTGGTTCGTCAGGACCTCCACCAGCCAACCAGTAGTAACATTAACATGATGCTTTATCTGGACGTGGTTCGTCAGGACCTCCACCAGCCAACCAGTAGTAACATTAACATGATGCTTTATCTGGACGTGGTTCTACAGGACCTCCAACAGCCAACCAGTAGTAACAGAACATGATGCTTTATCTGGACGTGGTTCGTCAGGACCTCCACCAGCCAACCAGTAGTAACATTAACATGATGCTTTATCTGGACGTGGTTCGTCAGGACCTCCACCAGCCAACCAGTAGTAACATTAACATGATGCTTTATCTGGACGTGGTTCATCAGGACCTCCACCAGCCAACCAGTAGTAACATTAACATGATGCTTTATCTGGACGTGGTTCATCAGGACCTCCACCAGCCAACCAGTAGTAACATTAACATGATGCTTTATCTGGACGTGGTTCTACAGGACCTCCAACAGCCAACCAGTAGTAACAGAACATGATGCCTTCTAATTGCAGTCGCTGTACTCATAATATAAGTGAGAACGATCGCCTTTACGGCGAGGATAGCTGTGCTGCAAGCCCAGCTTCCGATGCAATCATCAGGCAAGGGTCATTTCAGTGTAGGAAAGGATGAAACAGCGTCTGTGCCACCAGTAAGTACAGATAGTAGTAGTAAATCCCCTGGCACAGTCCCCGCAGCCGGACAACTTTCTCACGGTTTCTGGAAGGAAATGCTGTAGGAACGCTCAACGGTGTCGCTCAGTCAGCGAACAGAAACTTTCAACCGGTTTTCCCCATTAAGCAGCGAGTCGGAGTCAGAGGCCGAGCCTTCTCTGGTCTCTACTCCTCCCGTTACGGGGTCTGAGACGCACGAAGCTTCCCACCATTAGCTCTGACAAATTGAAAACCTAGTCATTGGTGACTCCATTACCCGCAGTATTAGACTTAAAATGAATCATCCAGCGATCATACACTGTTTACCAGGGGGCAGGGCTACCGAGCGTTAAGGCTAATCTGATGATGGTGCTGGCTAAACCTAAAACTGGCGAGTGTAGAGAGTATAGAGATATTGTTATCCACATCGGCACCAACGATGTTAGGATGAAACAGTCAGATGTCACCAAGTGCAACATAGCTTCAGCCTGTAAATCAGCTAGAAAAATGTTGTCATCGAGTAATTGTCTTTGGCCCCCTCCCAGTCAGAGGGAGTGATGAGATCAACAGCAGAGTCTCACAACTCAATCGCTGGTTGAAAACTGTTTTCTGCTCCTCCCAAAAGATAGAATTTGTAGATAATTGGCCCTCTTTCTGGGACTCACCCACAAACAGGACCAAGCCTGACCTGCTGAGGAGTGACGGACTCCATCCTAGCTGGAGGGGTGCTCTCATCTTATCTACCAACATAGACAGGGCTCTAACTCCTCTAGCTCCACAATGAAATAGGGTGCAGGCCAGGCAGCAGGCTGTTAGCCAGCCTGCCAGCATAGTGGAGTCTGTCACTAGCACAGTCAGTGTAGTCAGCTCAGCTATCACCATTGAGACCGTGTCTCTGCCTCGACCTAGGTTGGGCAAAACTAAACATGGCGATGTTTGCCTTAGCAATCTCCTGAGAATAAAGACCTCCTCCATTCCTGCCATTACTGAAAGAGATTGTGATACCTCACATCTCAAAATAGGGCTACTTAATGTTAGATCCCTCACTTCAAAGGCAGTTATAGTCAATGAACTAATCACTGATCATAATCTTGATGTGATTGGCCTGACTGAAACATGGCTTAAGCCTGATGAATTTACTGTGTTAAATGAGGCCTCTCCTCCTGGCTACACTAGTGACCATATCCCCCGTGCATCCCGCAAAGGCGGAGGTGTTGCTAACATTTACGATAGCAAATTACAATTTATTGAAAAAAAATAGAGGTTTTCGTCTTTTGAGCTTTTAGTCATGAAATCTATGCAGCCTTCTCAATCAATTTTTATGTCTACTGTTTACAGGCATCTAGGGCCAAGTACAGCATTCCTCACTGAGTTCCCTGAAGTCCTATCGGACCTTGTAGTCATAGCAGATAATATTCTATTTTTGGATATTTTAATATTCTCATGGAAAAGTCCACAGACCCACTCCAAAAGGCTTTCAACATGTCTCTGGACCTACTCACTTTCACAGTCATACTCTGGACCTAGTTTTGTCCCATGGAATAAATGTTGTGGATCTTAATGTTTTTCCTCATAATCCTGGACTATTGGACCACCATTTTATTATGTTTGCAATCGCAACAAATAATTTGCTCAGACCCCAACCAAGGAGCATCAAAAGTTGTGCTATAAATTCTCAGACAACCCAAAGATTCCTTGGTGCCCTTCCAGACTCCTCTGCCTACCCAAGGACGTCAGAGGAAAAAAATGATTATCTACCTAACTGAGGAACTCAATTTAACCTTGCGCAATACCCTAGATGCAGTTGCACCCCTAAAAACAAAAAACATTTGTCACAAGAAACTAGCTCCCTGGTATACAGAAAATACCCGAGCTCTGAAGCAAGCTTCGAGAAAATTGGAACGGAAATGGCGCCACACCAAACTAGAAGTCTTCTGACTAGCTTGGAAAGACAGTACCATGCAGTATTGAAGAGCCCTCACTGCTGGTCGATCATAAGAACAATCCTAAATGTATTTTTGATACTGTCGCAAAGCTAACTAAAACAGCATTCCCCAAGAGAGGATGGCTTTCACTTCAGCAGTAATAAATTACATGAACTTAGTTGAGGAAAAGATCATGATTATTAGAAAGCAAATTACAGACTCCTCTTTAAATCTGCGTATTCCTCCAAAGCTCAGTTGTCCTGAGTCTGCACAACTCTGCCAGGACCTAAGATCAAGAGACACTCAAGTGTTTTCGTACTATATCTCTTGACACAATGATGAAAATAATCATGGCCTCTAAACCGTCAAGCTGCATACTGGACCCTGTTCCAACTAAACTACTGAAAGAGCTGCTTCCTGTGCTTGGCCCTCCTATGTTGAACATAATAAACGTCTCTCTATCCACCGGATGTGTACCAAACTCACTAAAAGTGGCAAAGTGGGAAAATGCCATACCTTGAACTAGAAAATATAAAAAACTATCAGCCTAAATCGAATCTTCCATTCCTCTCATACATTTTAGAAAAAGCTGTTGCGCAGCAACTCACTGCCTTCCTGAAGAGAAACAATGTATACGAAATGCTTCAGTCTGGTTTTAGACCCCATCATAGCACTGAGACTGCACTTGTGAAGGTGGTAAATGACATTTTAATGGCGTCAGACCGAGGCTCTGCATCTGTCCTCGTGCTCCTAGACCTTAGTGCTGCTTTTGATACCATCGATCACCACATTCTTCTGGAGAGATTGGAAACCCAAATTGGTCTACACGGGCAAGTTCTGGCCTGGTTTAGATCTTATCTGTTGGAAAGATATCAGTTTGTCCCTGTGAATGGTTTGTCCTCTGACAAATCAACTGTACATTTCGGTGTTCCTCAAGGTACTGTTTTAGGACCACTATTGTTTTCACTATATATTTTACCTCTTGGGGATGTCATTCAAAAACATAATGTTAACTTTCACTGCTATGCGGATGACACACAGCTGTACATTTCAATGTAACATGGTGAAGCACCAAAATTGCCCTCGCTAGAAGCCTGTGTTTCAGACATAAGGAAGTGGATGGCTGAAAACATTCTACTTTTAAACTCGGACAAAACAGAGATGCTTGTTCTAGGTCCCAAGAAACAAAGAGATCTGCTGTTGAATCTGATAATTAATCCTGATGGTTTTACAGTCATCACAAATAAAACTGTGAAGGACCTCGGCGTTACTCTGGACCCTGATCTCTCTTTTGACAAACATATCAAGACTGTTTCAAGGACAGCTTTCATCCATCTTCGTGACATTGCAAAAATCCATGCTTTTGTGAATTCTTGATTAGACTACTGCAATGCTCTACTTTCCGGCTACCCAGATAAAGCACTAAATAAACTTCAGTTAGTGCTAAACACGGCTGCTAGAATCCTGACTAGAACCACAAAAAAATGTATCATATTACTCCCGTGCTAGCCTCCCTACACTGGCTCTCTAGAGACAGCAGGAGCGGTAGAGATACTCTTAATGATCGGCTATGAAAAGCCAACTGACATTTACTCCTGAGGTGCTGACTTGCTGCACCCTCGACAACTACTGTGATTATTATTATTTGACCATGCTGGTCATTTATGAACATTTGAACATCTTGGCCATGTTTACATTTACATTTAAGTCATTTAGCAGACGCTCTTATCCAGAGCGACTTACAAATTGGATGTTCTGTTATAATCTCCACCCGGCACAGCCAGAAGAGGACTGGCCACCCCTCATAGCCTGGTTCCTCTCTAGGTTTCTTCCTAGGTTCCGCCCTTTCTAGGGAGTTTTTCCTAGCCACCGTGCTTCTACACCTGCATTGCTTGCTGTTTGGGGTTTTAGGCTGGGTTTCTGTACAGCCCTTTGAGATATCAGCTGATGTAAGAAGGGCTTTATAAATACATTTGATTTTATTTGATGTAGATTGGTAAGGAAGTCCACAAACAGGTGCAACCAAGGCCGTTGTGGAACAGGTAAGGGGTGTAACTTACCTCTGGGAAGGTGCCTAGGAGCCTTACACTTAGTGCACACCGAGCAGGCATAAAGCCTCACGTCCTTAGCCAAAGTGGGCCACCAGTACTTCCCACTCAGACAGCGCACCGTCCGACCGAACAGCAGACGGAACATACAGGCGCCCAGAGCGACACTGGAGGGTCTACTGGAGCCCACTTGCCTCCTCAATAGACCCCCCCAATGTCTCCACGCCTTCAAAGCCTTGACGACAGCCAACAGCTCCCAGTCCACCACGTCATAGTTTCTCTCCGCCGGGCTGAGCTTCCTCGAGAAGAAGGCACAGGGGTGGAGCTCCGGTGGCGTACCCGAGCGCTGAGAGAGCACAGCTCCTATCCCAGCTTCGGACACGTCCACCTTCACTATGAGGCTGAGCCAGCACGGGACTTGAGGTAAACCTCAGGTGACTGAAAGCCCTGTCCACCTCAGCTGTCCACTGCAGTCGCACCGGTCCCCCCTTCAGCAGTGAGGTAATGGGAGCCGCTACCTGACCAAAGCCCCGGACAAACCTCTGGTAGTAGTTGGCAAACGCTAGAAACCGCTGCACCTCCTTTACCATGGTGGGAGTCGGCCAATAATGCACGGCCAAGATGTGCTCATTTTCCATCTCCACCCCTGATGTGGAAATGCGGTTCCCTACGAAGGAGACGGACTGCTGGAAGAACAGGCATTTCTCAGCCTTGACGTACAGGTCATGCTCCAACAGTCGACCAAGCACCTTGCGCACCAGGGACACATGATCGGCGCATATAGCACGGTGGAGACCTGGTCTGGGCTTTCCGCCGTAGTAGCACCTACTGAAACCCATAAACTCCTCCCCATGCACTCTTGCGACCACCCTGTGAGAGCCCTCCGTTGCCATGAAACAGTGGGGTCATGACAAGCTAACCAGGGTAGGCCTAGTACCACGGGAAACACAGGAGAGTCAATGAGAAAGAGAGTATGATGGCTGCTCACTGCCAGGGTTTCCTGCTTCAGTTGGAATTATACCTGGCCAACGTCCACCCAGCTCCTTTGGGCCATGAAAGGGTGTCCGCCCTCGTCTAATGCCTCTCGGGGAAAGCCTTGGAGTCATCAATATACACCACTACACCCTGCCCGTGCAGGTCCCTGAAAATCTTGTCTACAAAGGCTTGGAAGACTGATGGAGCATTCATCAACCCGTACAGCATGATGAGGTTCTCATAGTGCCCTGAGGTCGTACTGAACACCGTCTTCCACTCGTCTCCCTCCCGGACACCAGGTTGTAACGCACTCCTGAGATCTAGTTTGGTGAAGTAGCGCGTCCCGTGCACTGACTCAATCGCCGTGGTGATAAGAGGTAGCGGGTACCTTATAGTGATCTGATTTAGGCCTCGATAGTCAATACACGGCGCAGACCTCCACTATAAAAATACCCCTATAACACGCCTATATCATTCCTATAACACCCCTATAACACCCCTATAACATCCCTATAATAACCCATAATACCCTATAACACTTATAACCATATATAACCTATAACACCCCTATAATAACCCTAAACACTAAACATCCCTATAATAACCCCAACACCCCATAACACCCATAAACCATAGAACACCCTATAACACCCTATAATAACCCCTATAACACTCCTATAACATCCTATAATAACCCCTATAACACTCTATAACATCCCTATAATAACCCCCTATAACACTCCTATAACACCCCTATAATAACCCCTATAACACTCCTATAACATCCTTATAATACCCTATAACACTCATATAATACCCCTATAACACCATTATAATACCTATATAACACCATTATAACACCCCTATAGCACCCCCATAACCCCTATAACAACCCCCATAACACTCTTATAATACCCCTACAGCATCCCTATAACACCCTATAATACCCCTATAACAACTGTAACCATCCTATAGTAACCCCTACCCCTATAACACTCATATAATACCCCTGATAATAACCCCTATAATCTGACTCCTATAACACCCTTATAATAACCTCATAACACCCTATAACATCCCTCATATAATACCCGTATAACACTCATATAATACCCCTATAATAATACCCCTATAACACCCCTATAACACCCCTTTAATAATACCCCTATAACACCCTTATAATACCCCTATAACACCCTTATAATACCCCTATAGCACCCCTAAAACACTCATATAATACCCTTATAACACCCATATAACACTCATATAATACCCCTACAACACCCCTATAACACCCCTTTAATAATACCACTAGAACACCCCTATAACACCCCTATCATAACCCCCTATAACACTCCTATAACATCCCTATAATAACCCCCTATAACACCCCTATAACACTCCTATAATAACCCCCTATAACACTCTATATACCCTTATAATACCCTATAACACCCCTATAACATCATATAATACCCCTATAACACTCATATAATACCCCTATAATAACCCCCTATAACACTCCTATAACACCCTTATAATAACCTTACTAACACCCTATAACACTCATATAATACCCGTATAACACTCATATAATACCCCTATAATAATACCCCTATAACACCCCTATAACACCCCTTTAATAATACCCCTATAACACCCTTATAATACCCCTATAACACCTTATTATACCCCTATAGCACCCCTATAACACTCATATAATACCCCTATAATAATACCCATATAACACCCTTATAATACCCATACAACACCCTTATAACACTCATATAATACCCCTATAACACTCATATAACACCCTTTAATAATACCACTATAACACCCATATAACACCCCTATATAATTACCCCCTATGAACACCCCTATAACACCCCTATAATATACCCCTATAACACCCCCTATAACACCCTACAATAATAATACCCCTATACCATCCTCATAATAACCCCATGATAATACACCCTATAATAAATAACACCCCTCATAATAACCCTATAGCACCCCTTAATAACACCTCTATAACACCCCTATAACACCCTTTAATAATACCTCTATAACACCCCTATAACACCCCTACTTATAACACCCCTATAACACCCCTTAATAATACCTCTATAACACCCCTATAACACCCCTATAATACACCTATAATAACCCTATAATACCCCTATAACACCCCTATAACACCCCTATAATACACCTATAATACCTCTATAACACCCCTATAACACCCCTATAACACCCTATAATACCCTATAATAACCCTATAATACCCCTATAACACCCCATAATAACCCTATAACACCCCTATAATAACCCTATAATACCCCTATAACACCCCTATAACACCCCTATAATACACCTATAATACCTCTATAACACCCCTATAACACCCCTATAACACCCCTATAATACACCTATAATAACCCTATAATACCCCTATAACACCCCTATAACACCCCTATAATACACCTATAATACCTCTATAACACCCCTATAACACCCCTATAACACCCCTATAATACACCTATAATAACCCTATAATACCCCTATAACACCCCCATAATAACCCTATAACACCCCTATAATAACCCTATAATACCCCTATAATAATACCCCTATACCACCCCTATAACAATGCCCCTGTAACACCCCTATAACACCCCTATAACCCTATAACACTCCTATAACACCCCTATAATAACCCTCTTACACCCATATAATACCCCCATAACACCCATATAATACCCCTATAACACCCACATAATGCCCCCATAACACCCCTATAACACCCCCTAAGGCCATACCATGCCTCCTATATGTTTCTCCTGGTCCCTGACTTGTGAAAAGAGTTACTCAAACAATAGAGTAGCAGCTCGCCGAGAGCGCATCAACTTCTCTGCATTCTCCCAAATCCGAATATCAATCAATTCTATAAACTTGAGTTGCAACAAAACAAATTAAAGCAAAATGAACACACACGGCCGTACGTGCTTAGCCTACCTGTGTCTGTGAGAAGAGAGTGTCCAGCGGTGTCCGGTAAAAACGGATGACTCCCTATTGCGCATATAACCAGTGTCGTCCGGAGAGATAAACGATAGTATCGTGGGTGAAAATAATGAGCCGAAGGAACGACTGTTACCTAGTATTGAACCCTCTGACTGACGTGTTTTAATACCATCTGCGTGACTTAATCAGCAGGCTGTAATAATCCGGTGAGGTTCTGAACTGTGGGAGGGTCTACACAACAACGAGACGGTGGGTTATTTTCCCAACCCAATAGATTGTTCACAGCTACTGGGTCATTTTGGTTTGGTTATTTTCCCAGCCCAATAGATTGTTCACAGCTACTGGGTCATGTTGGTTTGGTTATTTTCTGCTTGTTGGGATGTTTGAGAAATAACACAACAAGTTGGTTTTAAAGTGAGTAGACTTCTGAAAGAAATGTAAAATGTTTTGCTCCATATGGAGGACCAAACCTGCCATAATAATAAATAAATAAATGCATCCACACATAATTAAATAAATAAGCAAGGAATTACAAAAATACTGGCTTTCCTTTTCTCTATGTATCTGCATGTATTAAACTATTTACCTTATTTCAAATTGTTTTAAAACTTTAATTCACTTCATTAATGTATATATTTGTGTATTTCTTCCTCCAATGTGATAATGAGGCCGTGTCAATCAAATGTCTGTGGCGGTATCTAACACACCAGTGGTTGATCGACGTCACTGCATGTTGCTTGCTTTGGCCTTTTTTTGCATCACCTTTTTGAAGATATTTGTGTGAACTCTTCACAGTTGTGAACATTTCATGGACCCAAGATCCATAGGCAAGGATGTACAACGCGTACTGTATGCCCCAATTCAATTCTGAAGTCTAATACATTCACAGTGCGATTTAGACTGATTTGAATTGTTTTTGTCAAATTAACTAATAATTGTCTTCTGTTGAGTTTATATAACAATATTACAAACTTGTTAAGCATTATCTAGTCCGAATATGGCATGATTACACTATTTGTATCCGTTTGCATCAGTTTCAATACAGGACTTTTTATTTTGAAGGTGAACCGGAAATTCCACTATTGTATCTAATCTTCACATTGGTTGCTCAAGCAGTGCTGGCCGCTGCCAGAAAACAACTAATCTCCAGATTACCTGCTTTTCCACATCAGAAACGTGGGTCAGCTAGCTGCTACAAGGGACACATACTGTGGCAAGAAAAAGTATGTGAACCCTTTGGAATTACCTGGATTTCTGCATAAATTGGTCATACAATTTGATCTGATCTTCATCTAGGTCACAACAGACAAACACAGTCCACTTAAACTAATAACAAACAAACAATTATACGTTTTCATGTCTTTATTGAACACACCGTGTAAACATTCACAGTGCAGGGTGGGAAAAGTATGTGTCACGGTTTTCTATATGCGAAGGAGAGTCGGACCAAAATGCAGCGTGGCTATTGTGATTCATATTTTAATGAAACAAGGAAAACCACGAATCAATACGAAAACAACAAACATAACACGAAAACCGAAACAGCCTCTACTGGTGCAAACTAACACACGACAGACATAAGGACAATCACCCACGAAACTCTCAAAGAATATGGCTGCCTAAATATGGTTCCCAATCAGAGACAACGATAAACACCTGCCTCTGATTGAGAACCACTTCAGACAGCCATAGACTAACCTAGAACACCCCACTAAGCTACAATCCCAATACCTGTGAAAAAACCCCAAGACAAAACACACCACATACAAAAACCCATGTCACACCCTGGCCTGACCAAATAGATAAAGAAAACACAAAATACTAAGACCAGGGCGTGACAGTATGTGAACCCTTGGATTTAATAACTGGTTGACCCTCATTTGGCAGCAATAACCTCAACCAAATGTTTTCTGTAGTTGCGGATCAGGCCTGCACAACAGTCAGGAGGAAGTTTGGATCATTCCTCTTTACAAAACTCTTTCAGTTCAGCAATATTCTTGGGATGTCTGGTGTGAACCGCTCTCGAGGTCATGCCACAGCATCTCAATCAAAACTCTGACAGGGCCAATCCAGAAGGCGTATTTTCTTCTGTTGAAGCCATTCTGTAGTTGATTTACTTCTGTGTTTTGGGTCATTGTCCTGTTGTATCATCCAACTTCTGTTGAGCTTCAATTGGTGGACAGATAGGGAGGAGGTCAGAGACCTGGCCGTGTGGTTCCAGGACAACAATCTCTCCTTCAACGTGATCAAGACAAAGGAGATGATTGTGGACTACAGGAAAAAGAGGACGCCCCATTCTCATCGACGGAGCTGTAGTGGAGCAAGTTGAGAGCTTCCAGTTTCTTAGTGTCCACATCACCAACAAACTAACATGGTCCAAACACACCAAGACTGTCGTGAAGAGGGCACAAAAAAACCTATTCCCCTTCAGGAGACTGGAAAGATTTGGAGCCTTACATTATCCTGCAAAATGCCTTGATAAACTTGGGAATTCGTTTTTTCCACTGATGATAGCAAGCTGTCCAGGCCCTGAAGCCTCAAACCAGCCAACACCATGATGCTCCCTCCAACATACTTTACAGTTGGGATGAGGTTTTGATGTTGGTGTGCTGTGTCTTTTTTCTCCCGTAGTGTTGTGTGTTCCTTCCAAACAACTCAACTTCAGATTCATCTGACCACT
>NW_027010695.1:0-29461 GCF_036934945.1 Oncorhynchus masou masou | reverse complement strand
TTAGGAATGTGGAATGTATGTGTAGGAATGTGGAATGTATGTGTAGGAATGTGGAATACATGTGTAGGAATGTGGAATGTATGTGTAGGAATGTGGAATGTGGAATGCATGTGGAATGTATGTGTAGGAATGTGGAATGTATGTGTAGGAATGTGGAATGTGGAATGCATGTGGAATGTATGTGTAGGAATGTGGAATGTGGAATGCATGTGGAATGTATGTGTAGGAATGTGGAATGTATGTGTAGGAATGTGGAATGTGGAATGTGGAATGTGGAATGTATGTGTAGGAATGTGGAATGTATGTGTAGGAATGTGGAATGTATGTGAAATGTATGTGTAGGAAGGTGGCATGTATGTGTAGGAATGTGGAATGTGGAATGCATGTGTAGGAATGTAGAATGTATGTGTAGGAATGTGGAATGTGGAATGCATGCATAGGAATGTGGAATGTATGTGTAGGAATGTGGAATGTGGAATGTATGTGTAGGAATGTGGAATGTGGAATGTATGTGTAGGAATGTGGAATGTATGTGTAGGAATGTGGAATGCATGTGTAAGAATGTGGAATGTATGTGTAGGAATGTGGAATACAAGTATTGGAATGTGGAATGTATGTGTAGGATTGTGGAATGTATGTGTAGGAATGTGGAATGTGGAATGTATGTTTAGGAATGTGGAATGTATGTGTAGGAATGTGGAATGTATGTGGAATGTATGTTTAGGAATGTGTAATGTAGGTGGAATGTATGTGTAGGAATGTGGAATGTATGTGTAGGAATGTGGAATGTAGGTGGAATGTATGTGTAGGAATTTGGAATGCATGTGTAGGAATGTGGAATTTAGGTGGAATGTATGTGGAATGCATGTGTAGGAATGTGGAATGTATGTGTAGGAATGTGGAATGTATGTGTAGGAATGTGGAATGTATGTGTAGGAATGTGGAATGTATGTGTAGGAATGTGGAATGCATGTGTAGGAATGTGGAATGTATGTGTAGGAATGTGGAATGTATGTGTAGGAATGTGGAATGTATGTGTAGGAATGTTGAATGTATGTGTAGGAATGTTGAATGTATGTGTAGGAATGTGGAATGTGGAATGTATGTGTAGGATTCTTGAATGATGATCATACTTGTGTTGTTGTTACTATTTCTGACAGTATTGACATTATTGACATTGCTTAGGATTTTGCATGATGAGCGGGACACTCCCTCTGAGGGTATGTAGGTGCCTCGTACCCTTTTTCTACTCAAGGCTCGGATGAAGGTGATTCATGCCGAAACGTAAACCTATTGTTTGTATGTCCTGTGTAATGTTTGTCAGGTGAAAGAAGAAGGTGAGGACCAATGCGCACTTGCTAAGTGTCCATCTTTATAATAAAGTAAATGAACACTGAACAAAAACAACAAAGTGAACGAACGAAACCAAACAGTTCTGTCTGGTGCAGATACAAACACTAACAGAAAACAATCACCCACAACTCAAGGTGAAAAAGGTGCCCCTAAGTATGGTTCACAATCAGGGACAACGATTGACAGCTGCCTCTGATTGAGAACCATACTTCAGGCCAAACACAGAAATACCAAATCATGAAAAACACAGACAACTCCCCAAACTCACGCCCTGACCATACTAAAACAAAGACATAACAATAGAACTAAGGTCAGAACGTGACATCCTGTCAATAAATCATAAATCTATGAGATTTCATGCAACAACAGTGTTCCTTTTTATTTATTTTCTCAGATAGAGTCCGGAATATTTTTAGGATTTTTTCATGTTCTTCAGTCGAGCACCTGATTTCACTATTTTCCGTTTAAGCTGGGCTGGGCGAGTTTGGGTATACCTTTTCCAGGACTGGCCATCCCTCAGAGCCTGGTTTCATCTCTAGGTTTCTTCCTGTAATGCCCACGGTAGTGGAGGAAGAAGTCAAATATAGAAGTAGAGGGGATTCAAATGGCGCAACATTAGTTGCTACAGAGGTGAAAGCAACGCCTCTGAATAAATGCCCCAAACACAGGGGAACTAAACAGTCCCGAATACACGTACACGAACAACCGTGACTTACAGGCGTGTACACGAGTACACATAAAACAATCCTGCACACCCAGCAAGTGGGCCGGGTGGATAATAAAGCCCAACTAATTAACCTAACTATACAGGGGTGTAACTAATAAACAGACAAAGGGGGGAGAAAAAAGATCAGTGGTAGCTAGTAGGCCAGTACTGCAGGACCTCACCCGGCGCCTCAAGTCTAGAATGGCCCGTATCGTGTACGCCGGGGACCCTCGATGTCCAGAGGATGAGGAGAGACCTCCGCCACCTCACCGTCCTGCAGGGGACCAGCTACCACCGGCCCGAGGAGAGACACAGGAAACGAGGGGTTAATACAATAATAGGAAGGGAGTTGTAATCGATAACACACCTCGTTTATTCTCCTCAGGACATTGAAGGCCCTTACACACTGCGGCCCCAGTTTCCGGCAGGGCAAGCGGAGGGGAGGGTTTGGTCGAGAGCCAGACCCTGTCCTCCAGTACAAACACGGGGGCCTCACTGCGGTGGCGGTCAGCACTCCTCTTCTGCCATCCACTGGCTTGTTTGAGGAATTCCTGGACGGCCCTCCAGGTCTCCTGGAGCACACCCACTCCTCCACGCAGGAGCCTCGGTCTGACTCGGATGCCAAGGTTCCAGGACCGGTTGGTAGCCCAACAAACACTGGAACGGGAGATAGGTTTGTCTGGGAGTGACGGAGTGAGTTTTAGGCCAACTCCGCCCATGGGACGTACCTAGACCACTCGCTGGGCCGGTCCTGGCATTACGACCGCAGAAACCTACCCACCTCCTGGTTCACTCTCTCCACCTGCCCATTACTCTCAGGGTGATAACCGGAGGTCAGGCTGACTGAGACCCCCAGATGCTCCATGAACACCCTCCATACCCGGGACGCGAACTGGGGACCACAATCAGAAACGATGTCCTCCGGCACTCAGAGTGCCGGGAAGATTTGGGTGAATAATGCCTCTGCAGTCTGTAGGGCTGTAGGATACCGGGCAACGGGAGGGACGGCAGGACTTAGAGAACCGATCCACAGTCACTAAAACCGTAGTGTTCCCAGACGGGAGACTCTGGCAGCTCCAGGACAGACGGGAGCACCTGTAGGGAGGAGACGGAGAGACTGCCTGGTGCAGGGGCTGCCACCGGAGGGTTGGTGCGTGGAGGAGGCACCGGATAGACCGAACCATGGAGGCGCACCTGAGGTCTCGGAGCACCGAGCCTGCACAACCCTACCTGGCTGGATGCTCCCCGTAGCCAGGTCAGTGCTGCGAGATGTAATAGACCGCACTGGGCTGTGCTGGCGAACCGGGACATGTCTGAGGGGGCTGGTGCCATGTTCCCCGGCCCGAGGAGACGCACTGGAGACCAGATGTGCTGAACGGCTTCATGGCACCCTGGCTCGATGCCCACTCTAGCCTGGCCGATACGTAGCTGCTATGTACCGCACCTGGCTATGCTCTGCGCACTGGGACACCGTGCACCCTCACGGCATAACACGGTGCCTGCCGGTCCTCTCTCCCACGGTAAGCACGGGAGTTGGCTCCAGGTCTCCTGGACCTGACTTTGCCACACTCCCCATGTGCCCACCCAATAATTTTTTGGGGCTGCCTCGGGGCTTCCAACCGCGCTGCCGTGCTGCCGTGCTGCCTCCTCATTCCACCGCCTCTCGGATTTCACTGCCTCCAGCTCTGCCTTGGGGCGGCGATACTCTCCCCGCCTGTGCCCAGGGTCCTTTGTCGTCCAAAATCTCCTCCCATGTCCAGGAGTCTAGAGATCGCTGCTGCTGCCCCGTTACCACGCTGCTTGGTCCTTTGGTGGTGGGTGATTCTGTAACGGTGTCCTCCTCCTCTCCTGACGAAGAGGGAGTAGTAGCAAGGATCGGAGGAACAATGCGCAGCGTGGTAAGTGTTCATCATGTTTATTTGCATGAACACTAAAAATACAAAATAACAACGTGAATAAAAACGAAACAAACAAAACAGTCCCGTGTGGAACAAACACTGCCACGGAAAATAATCACCCACAACTCAAAAGTGAAACCAGGGCTACCTAAGTATGGTTCTCAATCAGGGACAACGATTGACAGCCGCCTCTGATTGAGAACCATACCAGGCCAAACACAGAAATCCCAAATTATAGAAAAAGCGGAACATAGACTGCCGAACCCAACTCTCACGGACCAAACGAAAACAAAGACAAAACAAAGGAACTAAGGTCAGAAAATGACAAAATCTTAAAACAACATCAGAATTTTCCCATCAGAGAAAGTTTGTGCGTAAATATTTAGTGCAGATAAAACATTTGAGGTTAAATTCACATGTACCCAAAATTATTGCGTAGGTATAGTGAATGTTCCCACTGGTATTGGCACATGTGCTCTCATTCAACGGCTCGCAGATACAGTGCGGGTATACACTACATGATGATGAGATTATTATGGACTAAAGAGCGAGTTGATTTTTAATTTGTCAAACGGCTGTCAGCATCGATCATCATGTCTCCAGAATAAGATCCCGGCGATATTTAATGACAGGAGCATCTTTGACCATCCTGTGATGTGTATCATCATTTAATTCATCTGTAGTTTAATAAACTGCATGCTTTCCCATGATGTTGTGAAATGTTTTTTTATCCAACATGTACAGTCTACTATACTTGCATTAAAAGAATTGAATGGAAACCTGGTTAATGTCATTTTGACAATGCTGTAATTCCATTCGCTACTTAACGTGGACATGTCTACAGGAGACTTTTCCAGTAGCTTAATTAATCAGGTAAAAAATGTTGATTGTTGGTGTTTACAAAAGGTAATACATATAAAAAGTTAAATGACAAATATTTACGCTACAGTACATTAAAGTGTTAGGTTCTAGGTGTAGGAGGGATAGCCGCTCGGAGTGGAGAGGTTGCAGAGCTAAGCTTTCCTGAATAACTGGGCCTGCTGGGAGCATACTGTATGGGACCTTACTGGGCCTGCTGGGAGCATACTGTATGGGACCTTACTGGGCCTGCTGGGAGCATACTGTATGGGACCTAACTGGGCCTGCTGGGAGCATACTGTATGGGACATTACTGGGCCTGCTGGGAGCATACTGTACGGGACATTACTGGGCCTGCTGGGAGCATACTGTATGGGACATTACTGGGCCTGCTGGGAGCATACTGTATGGGACATTACTGGGCCTGCTGGGAGCATACTGTATGGGACATTACTGGGCCTGCTGGGGAGCATACTGTATGGGACCTTACTGGGCCTTCTGGGAGCATACTGTATGGGACCTTACTGGGCCTGCTGGGAGCATACTGTATGGGACCTTACTGGGCCTGCTGGGAGCATACTGTATGGGACCTTACTGGGCCTTCTGGGAGCATACTGTATGGGACCTAACTGGGCCTGATGGGAGCATACTGTATGGGACCTTACTGGGCCTTCTGGGAGCATACTGTATGGGACCTTACTGGGCCTGCTGGGAGCATACTGTATGGGACATTACTGGGCCTGCTGGGAGCATACTGTATGGGACATTACTGGGCCTGCTGGGAGCATACTGTATGGGACATTACTGGGCCTTCTGGGAGCATACTGTATGGGACATTACTGGGCCTTCTGGGAGCATACTGTATGGGACCTTACTGGGCCTGCTGGGAGCATACTGTATGGGACATTACTGGGCATGCTTGGAGCATACTGTATGGGACATTACTGGGCATGCTTGGAGCATACTGTATGGGACCTAACTGGGCCTGATGGGAGCATACTGTATGGGACATTACTGGGCCTGCTGGGAGCATACTGTATGGGACCTTACTGGGCCTGCTGGGAGCATACTGTATGGGACATTACTGGGCCTGCTGGGAGCATACTGTATGGGACATTACTGGGCCTGCTGGGAGCATACTGTATGGGACATTACTGGGCCTGCTGGGAGCATACTGTATGGGACATTACTGGGACTGATGGGAGCATACTGTATGGGACCTTACTGGGCCTGCTTGGAGCATACTGTATGGGACCTTACTGGGCATGCTGGGAGCATACTGTATGGGACATTACTGGGCCTGATGGGAGCATACTGTATGGGACCTTACTGGGCCTGCTGGGAGCATACTGTATGGGACCTTACTGGGCCTGCTGGGAGCATACTGTATGGGACATTACTGGGCCTGATGGGAGCATACTGTATGGGACCTTACTGGGCCTGCTGGGAGCATACTGTATGGGACATTACTGGGCCTGCTGGGAGCATACTGTATGGGACATTACTGGGCCTGCTGGGAGCATACTGTATGGGACATTACTGGGCCTGCTGGGAGCATACTGTATGGGACATTACTGGGCATGCTGGGAGCATACTGTATGGGACATTACTGGGCCTGCTGGGAGCATACTGTATGGGACATTACTGGGCCTGCTGGGAGCATACTGTATGGGACATTACTGGGCCTGCTGGGAGCATACTGTATGGGACCACATTATTATAAGACGACTTGGGGGAATGATGATCTGCCAACAGACAGCACATGTCAGCATCAGAAGAAAAAACTACAGCCAGACCGGCCTGCTACTGTTGAGTGTAGATCCACAAGTGATCCAAATGGATTGAAGCGTTCAGAATCACAGTGCTTTTTTGGAATGAAGCGTTCAGAATCACAGGGCTTTTCTGGAATGAAACGTTCAGAATCACATGGCTTTTCCGGAATGAAACATTCAGAATCACAGGGCTTTTCTGGAATGAAACTTTCAGAATCACATGGCTTTTCCGGAATGAAACATTCAGAATCACAGGGCTTTTCTGGAATGAAACTTTCAGAATCACAGGGCTTTTTTGGAATGAAACGTTCAGAATCACAGGGCTTTTCCGGAATGAAACATTCAGAATCATAGGGCTTTTCTGACGTTATTCTAAATATGACATTTAGAATAACTGCAGAAAAGCACTGTGATTTTCACTACCTTCTTTTTCTTGAGTCTAATTTTGTGCTCACTTGAAAACAGTAATGTAACTATTCATTGTGTTGTGGTGTTGTCGGCTAGTCAAGGTAGGATAATTGTATTTCCGCTGAACAAGATCAACAGAGAACCTCCGTTGGATCCAATTAGAACAACTGAAGCTGTTCCAGAAGACCTAGCCATAAACACAGCCCCACCAACCAAAGAATAAATAATCACCACCATCATGTCACTAACTAATGGGAGGCTCCAGGTCCTGATAACCTCAATGCAGAACAGTTCAAAATCGATCCAGTATTGGCTGCAAACATTCCTTCTTCCACTATACATTGACATCTGGATGAAGGGAAAGATACCTTCAGATTGGACCAAGGGGGCCATCATACAGCTACCTATGAAGGGCACACTATATGAGTGCAACAGCTGGAGAGAATTCACACTCTGTTCCCAGCTCGATTTCTTTGCAAATGTTATTGCGCAATGGATGTCTGTCTTCAGATGTAAACAAAGTGCTTTGGAAAGAACAAGCTGGTTTCAGGGAGGAAGTAGCTGTACAGACCAGATCTTCACCATTAGGAACATCATAGGGGAGGAAGTAGCTGTACAGACCAGATCTTCACCATTAGGAACATCATAGGGGAGGAAGTAGCTGTACAGACCAGATCTTCACTATTAGGAACATCATAGTGGAGGAAGTAGCTGTACAGACCAGATCTTCACCATTACGAACATCATAGGGGAGGAAGTAGCTGTACAGACCAGATCTTCACCATCCATTAGGAACATCATAGGGGAGGAAGTAGCTGTACAGACCAGATCTTCACCATTAGGAACATCATAGTGGAGGAAGTAGCTGTACAGACCAGATCTTCACCATTAGGAACATCATAGTGGAGGAAGTAGCTGTACAGACCAGATCTTCACCATTAGGAACATCATAGGGGAGGAAGTAGCTGTACAGACCAGATCTTAACCATTAGGAACATCATAGTGGAGGAAGTAGCTGTACAGACCAGATCTTCACCATTAGGAACATCATAGTGGAGGAAGTAGCTGTACAGACCAGATCGTCACCATTAGGAACATCATAGGGGAGGAAGTAGCTGTACAGACCAGATCTTCACCATTAGGAACATCATAGTGGAGGAAGTAGCTGTACAGACCAGATCCTCACCATTTGGAACATCATAGTGGAGAAAGTAGCTGTACAGACCAGATCTTCACCATTAGGAACATCTTAGGGGAGGAAGTAGTTGTACAGACCAGATCTTCACCATTAGGAACATCATAGTGGAGGAAGTAGCTGTACAGACCAGATCTTCACCATTAGGAACATCATAGTGGAGGAAGTAGCTGTACAGACCAGATCTTCACCATTAGGAACATCATAGTGAAGGAAGTAGCTGTACAGACCAGATCTTCACCATCCATTAGGAACATCATAGGGGAGAAAGTAGCTGTACAGACCAGATCTTCACCATCCATTAGGAACATCATAGTGAAGGAAGTAGCTGTACAGACCAGATCTTAACCATTAGGAACATCATAGTGAAGGAAGTAGCTGTACAGACCAGATCTTAACCATTAGGAACATCATAGTGAAGGAAGTAGCTGTACAGACCAGATCTTCACCATTAGGAACATCATAGTGGAGGAAGTAGCTGTACAGACCAGATCTTCACCATTAGGAACATCATAGGGGAGGAAGTAGCTGTACAGACCAGATCTTCACCATTAGGAACATCATAGGGAAGGAAGTAGCTGTACAGACCAGATCTTCACCATTAGGAACGTCATAGTGAAGGAAGTAGCTGTACAGACCAGATCTTCACCATTAGGAACGTCATAGTGAAGGAAGTAGCTGTACAGACCAGATCTTCACCATTAGGAACATGATAGGGGAGAAAGTAGCTGTACAGACCAGATCTTCACCATCCATTAGGAACATCATAGTGGAGGAAGTAGCTGTACAGACCAGATCTTCACCAACCATTAGGAACATCATAGGGGAGAAAGTAGCTGTACAGACCAGATCTTCACCAACCATTAGGAACATCATAAGGGAGGAAGTAGCTGTACAGACCAGATCTTCACCATTAGGAACATCATAGGGGAGGAAGTAGCTGTACAGACCAGATCTTCACCAACCATTAGGAACATCATAAGGGAGGAAGTAGATGTACAGACCAGATCTTCACCATCCATTAGGAACATCATAGTGGAGGAAGTAGCTGTACAGACCAGATCTTCACCATTAGGAACATCATAGGGGAGAAAGTAGCTGTACAGACCAGATCTTCACCATTAGGAACATCATAGTGGAGGAAGTAGCTGTACAGACCAGATCTTCACCAACCATTAGGAACATCATAAGGGAGGAAGTAGATGTACAGACCAGATCTTCACCATTAGGAACATCATAGTGGAGGAAGTAGCTGTACAGACCAGATCTTCACCATTAGGAACATCTTAGGGGAGGAAGTAGTTGTACAGACCAGATCTTCACCATTAGGAACATCATAGTGAAGGAAGTAGCTGTACAGACCAGATCTTCACCATCCATTAGGAACATCATAGGGGAAGAAGTAGTTCTACAGACCAGATCTTCACCATTAGGAACATCATAGTGGAGGAAGTAGCTGTACAGACCAGATCTTCACCATTAGGAACATCATAGTGGAGGAAGTAGCTGTACAGACCAGATCTTCACCATTAGGAACATCATAGTGAAGGAAGTAGCTGTACAGACCAGATCTTCACCATCCATTAGGAACATCATAGGGGAAGAAGTAGTTCTACAGACCAGATCTTCACCATTAGGAACATCATAGTGGAGGAAGTAGCTGTACAGACCAGATCTTCACCATTAGGAACATCATAGTGGAGGAAGTAGCTGTACAGACCAGATCTTCACCATCCATTAGGAACATCATAGGGGAGAAAGTAGCTGTACAGACCAGATCTTCACCATCCATTAGGAACATCATAGTGAAGGAAGTAGCTGTACAGACCAGATCTTAACCATTAGGAACATCATAGTGAAGGAAGTAGCTGTACAGACCAGATCTTCACCATTAGGAACATCATAGTGGAGGAAGTAGCTGTACAGACCAGATCTTCACCATTAGGAACATCATAGGGGAGGAAGTAGCTGTACAGACCAGATCTTCACCATTAGGAACATCATAGGGAAGGAAGTAGCTGTACAGACCAGATCTTCACCATTAGGAACGTCATAGTGAAGGAAGTAGCTGTACAGACCAGACCTTCACCATTAGGAACGTCATAGTGAAGGAAGTAGCTGTACAGACCAGATCTTCACCATTAGGAACATGATAGGGGAGAAAGTAGCTGTACAGACCAGATCTTCACCATCCATTAGGAACATCATAGTGGAGGAAGTAGCTGTACAGACCAGATCTTCACCAACCATTAGGAACATCATAGGGGAGAAAGTAGCTGTACAGACCAGATCTTCACCAACCATTAGGAACATCATAAGGGAGGAAGTAGATGTACAGACATGATCTTCACCATCCATTAGGAACATCATAGGGGAGAAAGTAGCTGTACAGACCAGATCTTCACCAACCATTAGGAACATCATAAGGGAGGAAGTAGATGTACAGACCAGATCTTCACCATTAGGAACATCATAGTGGAGGAAGTAGCTGTACAGACCAGATCTTCACCATTAGGAACATCATAGGGGAAGAAGTAGCTGTACAGACCAGATCTTCACCATTAGGAACGTCATAGTGAAGGAAGTAGCTGTACAGACCAGATCTTCACCATTAGGAACGTCATAGTGAAGGAAGTAGCTGTACAGACCTGATCTTCACCATCCATTAGGAACATCATAGGGGAAGAAGTAGATGTACAGACCAGATCTTCACCATTAGGAACATCATAGTGAAGGAAGTAGCTGTACAGACCTGATCTTCACCATCCATTAGGAACATCATAGGGGAAGAAGTAGCTGTACAGACCAGATCTTCACCATTAGGAACATCATAGAGGAGGAAGTAGCTGTACAGACCAGATCTTCACCATCCATTAGGAACATCATAGGGGAAGAAGTAGTTCTACAGACCAGATCTTCACCATTAGGAACATCATAGTGGAGGAAGTAGATGTACAGACCAGATCTTCACCATTAGGAACATCATAGTGGAGGAAGTAGCTGTACAGACCAGATCTTCACCATTAGGAACATCATAGGGGAGAAAGTAGCTGTACAGACCAGATCTTCACCATCCATTAGGAACATCATAGTGGAGGAAGTAGCTGTACAGACCAGATCTTCACCATTAGGAACATCATAGTGGAGGAAGTAGCTGTACAGACCAGATCCTCACCATTAGGAACATCATAGTGGAGAAAGTAGCTGTACAGACCAGATCTTCACCATTAGGAACATCTTAGGGGAGGAAGTAGTTGTACAGACCAGATCTTCACCATTAGGAACATCATAGTGGAGGAAGTAGCTGTACAGACCAGATCTTCACCATTAGGAACATCTTAGGGGAGGAAGTAGTTGTACAGACCAGATCTTCACCATTAGGAACATCATAGTGAAGGAAGTAGCTGTACAGACCAGATCTTCACCATCCATTAGGAACATCATAGGGGAAGAAGTAGTTCTACAGACCAGATCTTCACCATTAGGAACATCATAGTGTAGGAAGTAGCTGTACAGACCAGATCTTCACCATTAGGAACATCATAGTGGAGGAAGTAGCTGTACAGACCAGATCTTCACCATTAGGAACATAATAGTGAAGGAAGTAGCTGTACAGACCAGATCTTCACCATCCATTAGGAACATCATAGGGGAGAAAGTAGCTGTACAGACCAGATCTTCACCATCCATTAGGAACATCATAGTGAAGGAAGTAGCTGTACAGACCAGATCTTAACCATTAGGAACATCATAGTGAAGGAAGTAGCTGTACAGACCAGATCTTAACCATTAGGAACATCATAGTGAAGGAAGTAGCTGTACAGACCAGATCTTCACCATTAGGAACATCATAGTGGAGGAAGTAGCTGTACAGACCAGATCTTCACCATTAGGAACATCATAGGGGAGGAAGTAGCTGTACAGACCAGATCTTCACCATTAGGAACATCATAGGGAAGGAAGTAGCTGTACAGACCAGATCTTCACCATTAGGAACGTCATAGTGAAGGAAGTAGCTGTACAGACCAGATCTTCACCATTAGGAACATCATTGTGGAGGAAGTAGCTGTACAGACCAGATCTTCACCATTAGGAACATCATAGGGGAGGAAGTAGCTGTACAGACCAGATCTTAACCATTAGGAACATCATAGTGAAGGAAGTAGCTGTACAGACCAGATCTTCACCATTAGGAACATCATAGGGGAGGAAGTAGCTGTACAGACCAGATCTTCACCATTAGGAACATCATAGTGAAGGAAGTAGCTGTACAGACCAGATCTTCACCATCCATTAGGAACATCATAGGGGAAGAAGTAGCTGTACAGACCAGATCTTCACCATTAGGAACATCATAGAGGAGGAAGTAGCTGTACAGACCAGATCTTCACCATTAGGAACATCATAGTGGAGGAAGTAGCTGCACAGACCAGATCTTCACCATTAGGAACATCGTAGAGGAGGAAGTAGCTGTACAGACCAGATCTTCACCATTAGGAACATCATAGTGGAGGAAGTAGCTGTACAGACCAGATCTTCACCATCCATTAGGAACATCATAGGGGAGGAAGTAGCTGTACAGACCAGATCTTCACCATTAGGAGGAAGTAGCTGTATAAAGCAGGTCAGCCTGGTTATCAACTGCAGCAAGACAAAGGCCATGCCCATCAACATCAACACAGTAAAATATGTCAAAATCAAGAAACAGGACCTGAAGTTAACACACAATGTTTTACTTACCTTGGGATCACTATATGCCCATGATGGAGGCACCAGCAAAGACATCTGCAGAAGGATCAATAAAGCAAAAGCAATCTTTACAGAGTTCAATAAAGTATGGAAACCCAGACAATACATCACAAATACACTCTAAATATACCGGCGATGTGCAACTGGCAACGATCTACCTTCCACACAACTTGTCTCCGGAGAGTCATACACATCTTCTGGCCAAACACAATCTCAAACACCGGCCTCCTCAGACAAACAAAGCTGGAAGCCATGGCATGCTATACTCAAGAGATGCCGCTGGGTGGACACTCTATTCCAAGAATAGTTGTCCATTTGGGCTCCAGAGGGCAGACCTAAGAGCTGGGGGGGCCCAAGACAAGACGGCGGAGTACAATCGAGACAGAGCGTCCAACAACATCAGCAGAGCTGGAGCGTGGTGGAGAAGACGGTCAGAGACGGACAGAAATAGAGTGCCTTTGTCGCTGCCCTATGCGTCAGCTGGCTCTACGGGGATGAGTGAGTAAACAAGACCAATCGGGGAGCTTTTTGAGCTGCATGTCTCATGTCTTCACTGTTCTTTCATGCTGCAATGATGCCCCTGGCCTTTCCACTGCCTATCGGCTATTCCGATTGGTTCTTGTGGATTGAACTATATATTGAACTAGATAGCCTATTGCAGAGCAGGACAAACGATCCACCTACCACCTTTGTCACTATGAATGGTGGGTAGAGGGCAGGATAGACAGTTCGACTGGTAGACTATACTGACCTGAGATGGAGTTAGTGTACGGAAAAGCAAAGTGTACAAAGGAAGTACCAAAACACCTTGATAAATGGGAGGTGCATGCAAACTGTACTGTAAAACAACACACTACCCTCCCCTGTGCCCAGTACTGTAAAACACACTACCCTCCCCTGTGCCCAGTACTGTAAAACAACACACTACCCTCCCCTTTGCCCAGTACTGTAAAACAACACACTACCCTCCCCTGTGCCCAGTACTGTAAAACAACACACTACCCTCCCCTGTCCCTAGTACTGTAAAATAACACACTACTTTCCGCTGTGCCCAGTACTGTAAAACAACAAACTACCTTCCCCTGTGCCCAGTACTGTAAAATAACACACTACCTTCCCCTGTGCCCAGTACTGTAAAACAACACAGTACCCTCCCCTGTGCCCAGTACTGTAAAACAACACACTACCCTCAACTGTGCCCAGTACTGTAAAACAACACAGTACCCTCCCCTGTGCCCAGTACTGTAAAACAACACACTACCCTCAACTGTGCCCAGTACTATAAAACAACACACTACCCTCCCCTGTGCCCTGTACTGTAAAATACTAGTCTTCTCCCACCCACAAGGTATATAAACAACAACAATAAATATGAATAAAATAAGTTAACCTCTTGAGTGTAGGGGGCAGTATTTTGATGTTTAGATGAAAAACGTACCCATATTAAACTGCCATATAATTGTCAGATTAGGATAGAAAACACTCTAAAGTTTCTAAAACTCTCAAAATATTGTCTGTGAGTATAACAGAACTGATATTGCCGGCGAAAACCTGAGGAAAATCAAACCAGGAAGTGGCCTCTATTTTGAAAGTTCCATGTTCCATAACCCGCCTTCACTATATTTAAAGGGATATCAACCAGATTCCTTTTCCTGTGGCTTCCCCATGGTGTGAACAGTCTTTTGACATAGTTTCAGGCTTTTATTTAGAAAATTGAGCGAGAAAGATCACATCGTGTCATTGTATGGGTGCCATTAGCGTTTTGCATGGGCAACAAAAGCTACATTCCCGGTTGATATATTATCGATTATAAATTGTAAAAACAACCTGAGGATTGATTCTAAAAAACGTTTGAAATGTTTCTATGAACATTACGGATACTATTTGGAATTATCGTCTGCGATGTCGTGCCTGTGGATTGCTGAACATAACGCACCAACCAAATGGAGATATTTTGAATATAATAATATAATACATAATAATTCCACGCTAGCTTCTCTTTCCGCAAAAGTTATTTCTAATGCCCGCTGAGCAGAGATGATTTTTACCATACTGATTGATTGCGGTAAGGAGCCACTCATGCAAAGCTAGTTATTTGTTCTGACCCTCCCCAAATTTGTTGGAAAATACAGTATATATATATTTTTTTACAATGCATCGATATAATGTATATAAATAATGTATATAAATAATGTATTGAAATAATGTATTGAAATAATGTATAGAAATAGTGTATTGAAATCATGTATTGAAATAATGTATGGAAATAATGTATTGAAATCATGTATTGAAATCATGTATGGAAATAATGTATTGTAATACCATTGTGCAGGTTCCCACAAGACATTGTGTAGTTTCACACACTACGAAGGGTAAAGAGTGCGAGAAAATCGAGAGATGGGCAGACAGACAGGGAGACAGGCAGACAGGCAGGGAGACAGACAGGTTATTGGTGCTGTGTTGAAACAGCAGGTCCAGGGAGGAGGAAGACAGAGTGAAGGCACACAGCAAACATTTTTGTTTCATTTGAACTTGTTTTCACCTTCACACACACTTTTCCACACTTTTCTTACCCTCGGGTCCAGTGCACCTGAACACCACATGTGTAATGTAAATGTGTAGGAAGGGAAGGGAAAGGGGATACCTAGTCAGCTGTCTAAATGAATGAATTCAACTGAAATATGTCTTCCTCATTTAATCCAACCAATCTGAATCAGAGAGGTGTGGGGGGTGGGGGGGGTCTGCCTTAATCAACATCCACGTCTTTGACGCCCGAGTGCACAGTGTGCATTCAATGAAACTGTGCTCATTTACAGAAAATGAGCCAAGTCCAATGAGTCGCAGGGTGAAAAAAATATATACATTTTCTTTATCTTCTAGTTAACAATGAAATTGGGTCCCACAGACCCGAACAACACACAAGGGTTTAGCATGCATCGGTAAGAAAACCAAATCGATCGCGTTTTCAATCAAATGAACAGGATGGGACACTCATATCATAAAAGAGAGCAATAATTCAAAGATGCATTTTATTCATTGGCTAAATGCCATTGCTAGTTTCTGAATATAAATACTAGCTCAGAACGTTTTCAATCTTCTATTTTTGACCTCGAGATTCGGTTTAAGATGTCAGCGATTCTTATCTACTGAGCTTAGTCAGCTCAGACAGAAAGTGTTGATGCGAAGACAAAAATAATTGTGCATCGAGTCAAACCGAATCGCATCAATTCGTCCCCCTAATCAAACCAAAATCGCACCGAGACGTTTCAAACTAAAACGTATCGTTCCTGTATCAGAGCTCATGAAAGGAGAGATGCACATCCCTACTATTTATAGTCAACAGTTGTATCTCCACATAGTTTCTCCTTTGTTCTTCTTTCTCTGTTAACTGACAAAGCAATGACATGATGAACAGAGAGTATTTCAGATACAATAACATGGTGAACACAGAGTATTTCAGATACAATAACATGATGAACACAGAGTATTTCAGATACAATAACATGATGAACACAGAGTATTTCAGATACAATGACATGATGAACACAGAGTATTTCAGATACAATGACATGATGAACACAGAGTATTTCAGATACAATAACATGATGAACACAGAGTATTTCAGATACAATGACATGATGAACACAGCGCAGTAGTTTATTGTGCCTCCTATTGCTGAATGTGTGTGTGTGTGTGTGTGTGTGCGCGCGTGTGTGTGAGCGTGTGTGTGTGTGTCTGTGTGTGTGTGTCTGTGTGTGTGTGTGTGTGCATTTGTGTGTATTTGACCTAGTCATAGGCTGACCCTGGTTCAGGCAATGATACAGATTCGCTGTTGCTCAGTGTAACGTTTAGTATTCAGACCCTGATGTGTATAGCCTGTGGCTAAAAGGCAGTTATGACTTCCAGTGGCATTTCAACTTTGCATAATTTGTTTGCAGAGCTCCCCCAAGCCATAACTATTCTACTTAACCTATTAAAAATGAAACTGGGGGTTTTACAAAATGGTGTTTTGCATTACGAAGGGTGAATACAGGTAGGTCTTCATTATTGAGAGATATAACATGCTTCTCTACAGGTTTATTGTAAATGAACTATGAAACAACAGTAACACAACTTGTACACTTGTCATGTAGTATGATGTCAAGTGTACAATAATGTACAGTACTTAAAATATGGTATTTTGCCCGTCTGTAAGATAGTTCTTATTTTATTCATGTTGCGGGTTTAGCAAAGCCATCGTTCAAGTCACATTATCCCGTGAGCAGGTGGGGGACAGTCTAGGTCAGGGCTGGGCAATTATTTTCCATGGAGGCCACATTACAATGTATTTTTGCCATTGCGGGCCAGAATCATATTACATGATTATAGATCATGTGTATGACTGTGTTGACAGATATATATATATTGTAAATTACGTCCAGATATGCTACTCATTTAACTTTTTTTAAATTAAAAAACGTCTTAGGGATAGCCTTTTTTTTTCTTCCAATTTTCCCCTAAATTACATACCCAAATCTAAGTGCCTGTAGCTCAGGCCCTGAAGCAAGGATATGCATATTCTTGGTACCATTTGAAAGGAAACTCATTGAGGTTTGTGGAAATGTGAATTGAATGAAGGAGAATATAACACAACAGATCTGGTAGAAGAAAATATAAAGAAAACATCAACCGCAACAGAAAGTTCCCAGTTCCAGCCATCACTCTGGTTGTAATTCCGATGGTGTCCACAAGATGGTGTCAGTGTATGTGCAAGGTTTCAGAAGGATAACTTGATGTATGAACGAACTACATGACATTCATTGTGAAGTCACTCGGGTACATTTAAGCAAATCGTGATGGAGACCTTTGCATTCATGTTACATTTTTCTGCAAGAATATCGTCAAATCTGTATACTTGGACTTTGATTTAGCTTTTCCAGTATTAGTAGTCATATTATAAGATCAGCATTTACAAAACAACCCGTTTTCATAACTTCATAACTCTGAATATTATGATTTTTATCTAAAAGGAAAAGGCATGCTGTCGTACAAGGTTAGTAGCTACATTTTACAACAGATAGTCTTTTCCAGATACTCCTATAAAGCCCAGTTCATTGGCTATCTAGCTAGCTTTGCTTTACCCCGATTGGTGCTTATTTGACAAAGATACAGTCGTTCAAGAGATGACCGCCCGCGGCATCGGCATGCTATGAAGGCGTCGCTCTCTGACCAAATATGGTGTCCTATAGGATATACTATACCCCTAATGATGTAGTGAAGTCTGGTTACATTCTAGGATCTCTGATATGGTGTCCTATAGGATATACTACACCCTAATGATAGAGTGAAGTCTGGTTACGTTCTAGGATCTCTGACATGGTGTCCTATAGGATATACTACACCTCTAATGATATAGTGAAGTCTGGTTACGTTCTAGGATCTCTGATATGGTGTCCTATAGGATATACTACACCCCTAATGATATAGTGAAGTCTGGTTACCTTCTAGCATCTCTGATATGGTGTCCTCTAGGATATACTACACCTCTAATGATATAGTGAAGTCTGGTTACCTTCTAGGATCTCTGATATGGTGTCCTATAGGATATACTACACCCCTAATGATATAGTGAAGTCTGGTTATGTTCTAGGATCTCTGATATGGTGTCCTATAGGATATACTACACCCCTAATGATATAGTGAAGTCTGGTTACCTTCTAGTATCTCTGATATGGTGTCCTATAGGATATACTACACCCCTAGTGATATAGTGAAGTCTGGTTATGTTCTAGAATCTCTGATATGGTGTCCTATAGGATATACTACACCCCTAATGATATAGTTAGGTCTGGTTACCTTCTAGATTCTCTGATATGGTGTCCTATAGGATATACTACACCCCTAATGATATAGTGAAGTCTGGTTACCTTCTAGGATCTCTGATATGGTGTCCTATAGGATATACTACACCCCTAATGATATAGGGAAGTCTGGTTACCTTCTAGGATCTCTGATATGGTGTCCTATAGGATATACTACACCCCTAATGATATAGTGAAGTCTGGTTATGTTCTAGGATCTCTGGGGAATAAATAGGAATGTGATTTGACTCGTTGAAACAAGGTTAGATTTTCACAGATTCCTTTCTTTGCAAATTGAACGAGTGGAAATACAAAATGGATCGTGCTATATGGACCTTTTTAGGATATGAAAAATGATTTTATCTCACAAAATTACTCTGCATGTTATTTTTGGGACCCTTTGGATGATAAATCAGAGCAAGATTTCAGAATGTAAGATCACATTTCACCTTCAGAGGTGAATTTATCAAACCTATCATAATAAAAAAGTGTTTTGTTGTTATTAGCTCTCCTCAAACAATAGCATGGCATTTTTTCACAGTAATAGCTACTTTAAATCGGACAGTGCAATTATATTAACAATAATTTATGCTTTCAGCCAATATAATACACTTATATGTGCTGACATTTGTTGTTTCTCTAAAACTGCGATCGTGTTACAAGGCGCTGTATTATTTACAACTGTCCCGTTGACGGGACGCCGATCCCTAAGTTAACCTGCACAGAAATACACCACATCCACATTCTACTTTTTGTTGGTTATTTCATTATTAACCTCTTGAAACTCTAGGGGCGCTATATCATTTTTGGATAAAAAGACGTGCCCGTTTTAAGCGCAATATTTTGTCACAAAAATATGCTTGACTATGCATATAATTTATAGCTTTGGAAAGAAAACACTCTGACGTTTCCAGAACTCCAAAGATATTCTCTGTGCGTGCCCTAGAACGTGAGCTACAGGCAAAACCAAGATGAAATGGCATCCAGGAAATCAGCAGGATTTTTGAGGCTCCGTATTCCATTGTCTCCTTATATGGCTGTGAATGTGAGAGGAATGAGCCTGTCCTTTCTGTCATTTCCCCAAGGTGTCTGCAACATTGTGACGTATTTGTAGGCATATCATTGGAAGATTGACCATAAGAGACCACATTTACCGGGTGTCCGCCCGGTGTCATGCGCCGAAATTGGTGCGCAAAGCTGCAAGTATTTTTCCATGGAATTCAGAGAAGAAAGCAGGCTTCCACGAACGATATATCAATGAAGAGATATGTGAAAAAACACCTTAAGGATTGATTCCAAACAACGTTTGCCATGTTTCGGTCGATATTATGGAGTTAATTCGGAAAAAGTTTGACGTTGTTGGTGACTGAATTTTCGTTTCGTTTGTTAGCCAAATGTGATGTACAAAACGGAGCAATTTCTCCTACACAAAGATTCTTTCAGGAAAAACTGAACATTTGCTATGTAACTGAGAGTCTCCTCATTGAAAACATCCGATGCTCTTCAAAGGTAAATGATTTTATTTATTTGGTTATCTGGTTTTTGTGAAAATGTTGCGTGCTAAATGCTACTCAAAATGCTAAGCTAGCTTAGCATACTCTTACACAAATGCTTGTTTAGCTATGGTTGAAAAGCATATTTTGAAAATCTGAGATGACAGTGTTGTTAACAAAAGTCTAAGCTTGAGAGCAAATATATTTATTTCATTTCATTTGCGATTTTCATGAATAATTAACGTTGCGTTATGCTAATGAGCTTGAGGCTATAAATAGAATCCCGGATCCGGGATTGCGCGACGCAACAGGTTAAACATGCAATGAACTACACAGAGGGAAAAGTACACTGTGCATCCAGCACCATGGACAGAACTCTTGTTAACGCACAAAAACAAGAGAGAGAGAGTGTGAGGAGTGAAGCTTCTGATGGGCGTTCACTAGACCAGGGAAGTCAGGTATAGTTTCTGCCTTCGCTAAGCACAGGATTGCTGAGAGGTGAGAGTCAGTAAGAGATGATCCGTGCCTTGACTTGTCATATTTCATCACTGAAAATGTCTGTTCACATACATAGATTTAGCCAGACAGTACAAACATCTTCTGAGCATGACTCCTAATCTTTGGAAAGTTTTGTTTATCGAGAGATGCATGGAACCTCGTCAGTGACATTGTTTTGAATAGTTCTCCAATCACTGCATCAGATTGAAGATGGAGTTGCAGGTCGGTGGGAGCGTTATCCACATTGAAGGTGAAAGCAGAGGAAACCAACAGCATGTAATTTTCCAACATTTTGAAATCCTCATAACGATGAGAAAACTCACGAAGCAGCGATGACTTCTCCCTCTGGTCATCTGATAGGGGACAGACTAGTAGTGTTGGAAGGTGGGTGAGATTGTTGACTTCTACTTGATGGGTCAGGAGGAGTAATTTTCCCTTGAAGGCTTTGATAAGGCTGTACATCTGATGTGCAAAAGGCCCTTCCCTTGTAGTTTGTAATCCAGTTTATTCATGAGGGCCATGATGTCCACGGTGAAGACAAAATCAGACAACCATTCTTCATCTTGCATTTGAGGGAAATCCACATATATTCGTTTAATTTACAAAAACTCAGCAATCTCCAACTTCAGGTCCCATACCCATTTAAGCACCTTCCCCAAACTCAGCCATCTCACGTTTGTGTGGCAGGGTAGATCTGAACGACCCGACTCTGTCTCTTACAGACAAACTGCCTGTGGTTTAAAGATTCTGCTCTTATGAAGTTTACCACTTTAGTGACTGTATCCAAAACATGGCTAATTTTCAGAACACATTTACAGAGCAGCTCCTGATGAAGAATGCAATGTCGGAAAATAATTTTCTGACCTGGGTTCAGCTCAGCTACTTGATTTTGTATCTTTTTCAAAAGGCCAATGTTTTTTCCTGTCTCGTTTGGGCACCAATCAGTCACACTGGATAACTTCTCAAAACTCAGTATCAGCTTTGCCACACACTTATTAAACTCCTCCAATAAATATTTATCTGTGGTTGTGTTCTACATTAACTGCACTGAAGCTCCTCTGTAATTTCAAAGTCTGAGGTTATGCCTCGTAACAATATCAACCACTGCACCGGGTCACGTGCATCACTGCTCATCCAGGGTCAAGGAGAAATAGGTGAAATCCTGTACCTTGTCTTTCAACTGTTGTTCCATATTCTCTGTGATGTCCTCAACACGCTGTGTCACTGTTCGCCTTGACAGGGAAACATTTTCAAACAGCTCTTTTGTTGTCGGAGGCAAAGTATTGCTGCAGAGTCAATTAATGAATTCACCCTCAGCGAATGGCTTGCTATGTTTCGCAATTTTGTGGGACAGTACACAGCTAGCTCTCGCAATTCTGTCGTTTTTTGGGACAGTACATAGCTAGCTCTCGTAATTCTGTTGTTTTGTGGGACAGTACACAGCTAGCTCTCGCAATTCTGTCGTTTTGTGGGACAGTACACAGCTAGCTCTCGCAATTCTGTCATTTTGTGGGACAGTACACAGCTAGCTCTCGCAATTCTGTCGTTTTTTGGGACAGTACATAGCTAGCTCTCGTAATTCTGTTGTTTTGTGGGACCGTACACAGCTAGCTCTCGCAATTCTGTCATTTTGTGGGACAGTACACAGCTAGCTCTCGCAATTCTGTCGTTTTTTGGGACAGTACATAGCTAGCTCTCGTAATTATGTTGTTTTGTGGGACAGTACACAGCTAGCTCTCGCAATTCTGTCGTTTTGTAGGACAGTACACAGCTAGCTCTCGCAATTCTGTTGTTTTGTGGGACAGTACACAGCTGGCTCTCGTAATTATGTTGTTTTGTGGGACAGTACACAGCTAGCTCTCGCAATTCTGTCGTTTTGTAGGACAGTACACAGCTAGCTCTCGCGATTCTGTCGTTTTGTGGGACAGTACACAGCTGGCTCTCGTAATTATGTTGTTTTGTGGGACAGTACACAGCTAGCTCTCATAATTCTGTCGTTTTGTGGAACAGTACACAGCTAGCTCTCGCAATTCTGTCGTTTTGTGGGACAGTACACAGCTGGCTCTCGTAATTATGTTGTTTTGTGGGACAGTACACAGCTAGCTCTCGCAATTCTGTCGTTTTGTAGGACAGTACACAGCTAGCTCTCGCGATTCTGTCGTTTTGTGGGACAGTACACAGCTGGCTCTCGTAATTATGTTGTTTTGTGGGACAGTACACAGCTAGCTCTCATAATTCTGTCGTTTTGTGGAACAGTACACAGCTAGCTCTCGCAATTCTGTCGTTTTGTGGGACAGTACACAGCTGGCTCTCGTAATTATGTTGTTTTGTGGGACAGTACACAGCTAGCTCTCATAATTCTGTCGTTTTGTGGGACAGTACACAGCTAGCTCTCGCAATTCTGTCGTTTTGTTGGACAGTACACAGCTATCTCTCGCAATTCTGTCGTTTCGTGAAAAGTCCTTGATGCTTTTGCAACTTGAGAAAGCAACACTTTTGATGCACTTGCCCTCTGCTCAGACATATTCCTATATTTCTCTACATGCTTTGTCTGGAAGTGTCAGGACAAGCTGTGGTCTTTCAAGACAGCGATGCTTTATTTGCACACTAAGCACACTGTAATGGTTTTCCTCCTCTTCGTCTGAAGAAGAGAGGCGAGGAGGATCGGAGGACCAATATGCAGCGTGGTAAGTGTCCATAGTTGTTTATTTAAACACATAAACTGAACACTCCATACAAAAACAATAAACGTAATGTGAATAACCTAAACCCAAAACAGTACCGTGTGGTGTAAAACACAGACACAGAAACAATCACCCACAAACAAACAGTGAAACCCAGGCTACCTAAGTATGATTCTCAATCAGAGACAACTAACAACACGTGCCTCTGATTGAGAACCATACTAGGCCGAACACAGAAAAGCAACCTAGACACACAAAAACATAGAATGCCCACCCAACTCACGTCCTGACAAACTAAAACAAACAATTAACACAATAACTAGGGTCAGAAGGTGACACACACCACTTTCCTTGATACCTCAATAAAGAAATATTTGGGCCAGTTCAGAACAAGTTCGGATTTACAACTGCGACCTGGCCATGATAAAGCAAAGCAGTGCGACACATACAACAACACAGAGTCCACATGGAATAAACAAACGTACAGTCAATAACACAATAGAAAAAAAAGTATATACAGTGGGGCAAAAAAGTATTTAGTCAGCCACCAATTGTGCAAGTTCTCCCACTTAAAAAAGATGAGAGAGGCCTGTAATTTTCTTCTTAAAGAAGGAGTTACAGGTCTGTGAGAGCCAGAAATCTTGCTTGTTTGTAGGTGACCAAATACTTATTTTCCACCATAATTTGCAAATAAATTCATAAAAAATCCTACAATGTGATTTACTGGATTTTTTCCGCCTCATATTGTCTATCATAGTTGAAGTGTACCTATGATGAAAATTACAGGCCTCTCTCATCTTTTTAAGTGGGAGAACTTGCACAATTGGTGGCTGACTAAATACTTTTTGCCCACTGTATACAGTGTGTAAACGGCGTGAGGAGGTAAGGCAATACATAGGCCATAGTAGCGAAGTAATGACAATTTAGCAAATTAACACTGGAATGATAGATGAGCAGATGATGATGTGCAAGTAGACAAACTGGAGAAAAAAAAGAGAAAAAGTAAACAATGTGTACAGCTGCAGTAATCAGTAAGCTGCTCAGATAGCTGATGTTTAAAGTTAGCGAGGAGATATGTCTCCAATTTCAGCAATTTTTTGCAATTTATTCCAGTCATTGGCAGCAGAGAACTTGACGGAAAGGCGGCCAAAGGAGGTGTTGGCTTTGGGGATGACCAGTGAGATATACCTAATGGAGAGCGTGCTAAGGGTGGGTGTTGTTATCGTGACCAGAGAGCTGAGATAAGGTGGAGCTTTACCTAGCAAAGACTTATAGAAGACCTGGAGCCAGTGGGTCTGGCTTATCAATATGTAGCGAATACGTGGCTTCTAAAATAAATGTCCCACAAGTGGTGGGAGTTAAATCATCACACAAAGGAGAGTATTCATTGGGCTTTTAATTTGAACAGCAAATATGTTTTTCAAAACTTTACTATCTCAAATTCTTTATGCGATCTGAGCATGATTCCATTGGCCGTATTGAATTAGGTCTTGGGCCGCAAACGGCCCCGGGCCGGCCCTTGCCCATGCCTGGTCTAGGGTCATTGACTGGAGCCTAACCCTAAAGTGGAACAATCCTACTATGAAACTACTATAGCCTGCTGAAGAAAAACAACACATCTATCATATTGAAGAGGTGGATAATTGTTGGTAGGAGCAGAAAGGTCATTGACTGCACTCCTCAAAATTAACAGTCCTTCTATAGCCTCGGTGCTATCGAAGACAAGACACCTTTTTCTTGTTAAATGCAGAACTCATATCTTTCTTTTCGTTGTAATTTAATGATGTCGAGTTCAGAGAGGTTTCCTGCCTTCATTGACATACCGAAGTGTTGGTCTCCATAGCAACTAAAACAAGTGTAGGAAACACACTGTATCTGTGAACATGTAATCTAATGTGTCTACGTCTCAAATTGCACCCTATTCCCTGTATAGTGCACTACTTTTGACCAGAGCTCACAGGGCCCTGATGAAAAGTAGTGCACTAAATAGGGAACAGGGGCCTATTGGGATGTAGTCTGTGAGTGCTTGGACTCAATTATACACTGTGACGTTCAACAGTTTAACAGGAAGATAAATAAACTAAAACTCCCTTTTGACAACCACTTTCATAAGTTTATCTTTCACTGAAATGTATAATGCAATACTTGTTAATATATACTATTAATTGTATGTAGTATCTTGACTTTAAAGTACTGTCTTGATGTTACTATGCATTCGGCTCAATTGAGTTTTTATCGACAGTGAGCATAAATACACAAAAAAAATGAATCGATCAATCAAACCAAACACTTGCACTGCAACTATTATACGCAGCCAAACTAGCTGTATATAGTATCCATCTCTCATCAATACAGCACATGAGGACTTGAGAGTAATGATTCAACACTTGCTTGAATTAATAATGAGAACATATTGGTTTTGTGAAGAAGACTGTTGATAAAGTGATGATTCAGATCACTGTTTTTACAGGTACACTATTAAAGTTGAGATCAGAAACCAGGCACTTTGAAGTAGTCTTAGAATTTCGTTTTTATACAGCCTTCATAAGGATAACAGATATAGATGAATGGAGATATCTGATAGTAATCTTAGAATTTCGTTTTTATACAGCCTTCCCAAAGGATAACAGATATAGATGAATGGAGATATCTGATAGTAATCTTAGATATTAGTTTTTATACAGCCTTCCCAAAGGATAACAGATATAGATGAATGGAGATATCTGATAGTAATCTTAGATATTAGTTTTTATACAGCCTTCCCAAAGGATAACAGATATAGATGAATGGAGATATCTGATAGTAGTCTTCCATACAAATCAGTCTGCACCAGTCTTTACACATGCTTGGAGGAAGGCTGATTAAAACACATGTCTTCGTCTTTATTCTTACTAAATTCACTTGTTGGAGGAAGGCTGAGTAAAACACATGTCTTCTTTATTCTGATTAAATCCACTTGTTGGAGGAAGGCTGAGTAATACACATGTCTTCTTTATTCTGATTAAATCCACTTGTTGGAGGAAGGCTGAGTAAAACACATGTCTTCTTTATTCTGATTAAATCCACTTGTTGGAGGAAGGCTGAGTAAAACACGTCTTCATCTTTCTTCTTATTAAATCCACGTGTTGGAGGAAGGCTGAGTAAAACACATGTCTTCTTTCTTCTTATTAAATCCACGTGTTAGAGGAAGGCTGAGTAAAACACATGTCTTCTTTCTTCTTATTAAATCCACGTGTTGGAGGAAGGCTGAGTAAAACACATGTCTTCTTCTTTCTTCTTATTAAATCCACTTGTTGGAGGAAGGCTGAGTAAAACACATGTCTTCTTTCTTCTTATTAAATCCACGTGTTGGAGGAAGGCTGAGTAAAACACATGTCTTCGTCTTTATTCTTACTAAATCCACTTGTTGGAGGAAGGCTGAGTAAAACACATGTCTTCTTTATTCTTATTAAATCCACTTGTTGGAGGAAGGCTGAGTAAAACACATGTCTTCTTTCTTCTTATTAAATCCACTTGTTGGAGGAAGGCTGAGTAAAACACATGTCTTCTTTCTTCTTATTAAATCCACTTGTTGGAGGAAGGCTGAGTAAAACACATGTCTTCTTTATTCTTATTAAATCCACTTGTTGGAGGAAGGCTGAGTAAAACACATGTCTTCTTTCTTCTTATTAAATCCACGTGTTGGAGGAAGGCTGAGTAAAACACATGTCTTCGTCTTTATTCTTACTAAATCCACTTGTTGGAGGAAGGCTGAGTAAAACACATGTCTTCTTTATTCTGATTAAATCCACTTGTTGGAGGAAGGCTGAGTAAAACACATGTCTTCTTCTTTCTTCTTATTAAATCCACTTGTTGGAGGAAGGCTGAGTAAAACACATGTCTTCTTCTTTATTCTTATTAAATCCACTTGTTGGAGGAAGGCTGAGTAAAACACATGTCTTCTTCTTTCTTTGCAATGTAGAGGACAGTTCTGAGCAGAGTACATATTTTTCTGAAATCCTTCCAGAACTCACCCCGTGTGGGTATAAAGGATTTTCTTCACGACTACAGATGTAGAACGTATATTTAACTTTCGATGAATCAAAGTGTACGGCTCCGTGGCTGTATTTTAGAGTCGGTATATTTTGGAGGGGAGGAAGCTGTAACGTTACTGAACTCTTCATGCAACGCTCCTGAGTCCGAGTTTGGAGAGAAGCTGTTTATCGTCAACTTTTCTTAACACTGAGTCCTCATTTGTACCTTACAGCTTGGATTAGATTTTCAGTCTTGTTTTGGAGAGAAGTTAAAAAAATGTTTTTAAAGGCCCTTAATGTGAGACTGTTGGTTAGAGTCATTGTTTTAGAGAGGAGTAAAATAAAATGGCCCTTAATGTGAAACTGTTGGGTAGAGTCATTGTTTTAGAGAGGGTAAAATAAAATGGCCCTTAATGTGGAAACTGTTGGTTAGAGTCATTGTTTTAGAGAGGAGTAAAATAAAATGTCCCTTAATGTGGAGACTGTTGTGAGTCATTGTTTTAGGAGAGGTAAAATAAAATTGCCTTTTAGATTCAGTCATGTTACACCCTGATCTGTTCCACCTGTATTTGTGCTCGTCTCCATCCCCTCCAGGTGTCACCCATCTTCTCCAGTGTATTTATAACTGCGTTCTCTTGTCTTTCCGTTGCCAGTTTGTTTTGTTTAGTCAAGCCTACCAGCGTTTTCCCGCTCTCCTGTCTGTTCGTGTTTTCCAGTTTTCCCGGTTTGACCATTCTGCCTGCACTGAACCCTATGCCTGCCTGCCGTTCTGTACCTTGTCACACCACCCCCTGGATTACTGACCCCTGCCTGCCTGACCCTGACCCTGACCCTGAGCTGCCTGACCTCCCCCTCGGTATTTGTAATAAACTTTTGTTACTTGAATCTGTCTGTCTGTCTGTCTGTCCATGTATCTGTCTGTCTGTCTGTCCGTGTATCTGTCTGTCTGCCTGTCTGTAAGTGTATCTATCTATCTATCTATCTGTCTGTCATGTCTCTGTCCGTCTGTCTCCCTGTCTGTCCGCCTGTGTCCTACATTGGAGCCAGTAAAACTTTCATTAATTGGAGGTTGCACAGTGCAAGACTCCCATTCACTGCTGTTCATTATCCTAAGTCCTCGTTCCAGACTTGTTCATCTGAATGGGAGATGTGAGAGGGACTACAGTGCACATCTGAGGACAAGCCCCACGCCTCAACTGTCCTTGAGTCAATGGTCATGATTTTCAAGTTCATGGTTTTCCAGTTTTAGCTCTGTCATATTAACGCTCACCTTTGTCTCCTTCCGATTGACTGAAGGAGGGGTGTAAGGTGAGGGGTGAGGACTGAGGGTGTAATGTGAGAGTTGAGGCATGACACACACACACACCAGATCATTCATTTAAGATGTCAGTGGTGGAGTGGAGAGATTGTATGTTGCCTGTCCTGGCTTGGCCAGAGTGAAGGTATTGAATGACTACAGACAGACAGAGAGAGAGGGAGGGCAGGCAGAGAGAGAGAGAGAGAGGCAGGGAGAGAGGGATGGAGTCAGGCAGGCAGGCATGGTGTGTAGCCTCTGGCTATCAGTAGCCTTTGCCTGTACTAGTCCACTAGTTTTATTTTTATTTTACCTTTATTTAACTCGGCAAGTCAGTTCTTATTTTCAATGACGGCCTAGGAACAGTGGGTTAACTGCCTGTTCAGGGGCAGAGCGACAGATTTTTACCTTGCTCAGCTCAGGGATTTGAACTTGCAACCTTTCGGTTACTAGTCCAAAGCTCTAACCACTAGGCTACCCTGCCTCCCCATACCACAGCAACAACAATAACAACATGGTGAACTGAGGAGTGTGTGTGTGTGTGTGTGTGTGTGTGTGTGTGTGTGTGTGTGTGTGTGTGTGTGTGTGTGTGTGTGTGTGTGTGTGTGTGTGTGTGTGTGTGTGTGTGTGTGTGTGTGTGTGAAAGACAGAGACTCAGTATTTTTGCACACCCAGTGGCAGCTTTGACATTACACAGATA
>NW_027010694.1:5000-29475 GCF_036934945.1 Oncorhynchus masou masou | reverse complement strand
CCTCCAATAACCAGGACACGTTGTTTATCCCTCCAGTAACCAGGACACGTTGTTTATCCCTCCAGTAACCAGGACACGTTGTTTATCCCTCCAGTAACCAGGACACGTTGTTCATCCCCTCCAGTAACCAGGACACGTTGTTTATCCCTCCAGTAACCAGGACACGTTGTTTATCCCTCCAGTAACCAGGACACGTTGTTTATCCCTCCAGTAACCAGGACACGTTGTTTATCCCTCCAGTAACCAGGCCACGTTGTTTATCCCTCCAGTAACCAGGACACGTTGTTTATCCCTCCAGTAACCAGGACACGTTGTTCATCCCTCCAGTAACCAGTACACGTTGTTCTCCCCTCCAGTAACCAGGACACGTTGTTTATCCCTCCAGTAACCAGGATACGTTGTTCTCCCCTCCAGTAACCAGGACACGTTGTTTATCCCTCCAGTAACCAGGACACGTTGTTCTCCCCTCCAGTAACCAGGCCACGTTGTTCTCCCCTGCAGTAACCAGGACACGTTGTTGACCTCTCAGTAACTATATGCCGTTCTCCTCCAGCAACGGTGACACGTTGGCAGTTCATCCTCCAGTAACCCAGACAATGTTGCCTTCCCTCCAGTAACCAGGACACGTTGTTCTCTCCAATCAGACACGTTGTTTATCCCTCCAGTAACCAGACACGTTGTTTATCCCTCCAGTAACCAGGACACGTTTATCCTCCAGTAACCAGGACACGTTGTTTATCTCCTCTGTAATCCAGTGACACGTTGTTTATCCCTCCAGTAACCAGGGCATGTTGTTTATCCCTCCAGTAACCAGGATAATGCTGTTCTCCCTCCAGTAACCAGGACACGTTGTTTATCCCTCCAGTAACCAGGACACGTTGTTTTCCTCCAGTAACCAGGACACGTTGTTTATCCTCCAGTAACCAGACACGTTGTTTATCCTCCAGTAACCAGGACACGTTGTTTATCCCTCCAGTAACCAGACACGTTGTTTATCTCTCCAGTAACCAGGACACGCTGTTTATCCCTCCAGTAACCAGGACACGTTGCAGTAACGCTGTTTATCCCTCCAGTAACCAGGACACGTTTGTGTTCACCTCCAGTAACCAGGACACGCTGCTCTCCAACCAGGACACGTTGTTCTCCTCCAGTAACCAGGAGTACGTTGCTTATCCCTCCAGTAACCATGAATAATGCTCTCCTCCAGTAACCAGGACACGTTGTTTATCCCTCTAGTAACCAGGACACGTTGTTTATCCCTCCAGTAACCAAACACGTTGTTTATCCTCCAGTAACCAGGACACGTTGTTCTCCCTCCAGTAACCAGGACACGTTGTTTATCCCTCCAGTAACCAGGACACGTTGTTTATCCCTCCAGTAACCAGGACACGTTGCCTCCAGTAACCAGGACACGTTGTTTATCCCTCCAGTAACCAGGACACGTTGTTCTCCCTCCAGTAACCAGGACACGCTTGTTTATCCCTCCAGTAACCAGGACACGTTGTTCTCCCTCCAGTAACCAGGACACGTTGTTCTCCCCTCCAGTAACCAGGACACGTTGTTTATCCCTCCAGTAACCAGGACACGTTGTTTATCCCTCCAGTAACCAGTACAAGAAGTTTCCCCAGATGACGTCGTACCACCGCATGCTGCTGCACCGTGTAGCGGCCTACTTTGGCATGGACCACAACGTAGACCAGACTGGCAAGGCCGTCATCATCAACAAGACTGGCAACACACGCATGTGAGTGGGAGACAGATAGAACTTAGGAGGCCATGTGTAGAACTTAGGAGGCCATGTGTAGAACTTAGGAGGCCATGTGTAGAACTTAGGAGGCCATGTGTAGAACTTAGGAGGCCATGTGTAGAACTTAGGAGGCCATGTGTAGAACTTAGGAGGCCATGTGTAGAACTCTGGAGGCCATGTGTAGAACTCTGGAGGCCATGTGTAGAACTCTGGAGGCCATGTGTAGAACTCTGGAGGCCATGTGTAGAACTCTGGAGGCCATGTGTAGAACTCTGGAGGCCATGTGTGTTCTCCCCTCCAGCAGTCCAGGACACGTTGTTCCTCCCCTCCAGTAACCAGGACACGCTTGTTCTCCCCTCCAGTAACCAGGATACGTTGTTTATCCCTCCAGTAACCAGGACACTTGTTTATCCCTCCAGCAAATCCAGACCACGTTGTTTATCCCTCCAGTAACCAGACACGTTGTTCATCCCCTCCAGCAACCAGTACACGTTGAATTGAAGCAACCCCTCCAGTCCTTATGTTCAGGTCCAATCATATCCACTTCCATGTGCATATTACGTGTGGCAGACACCTTGTCTTCAGCATCCTCTACCAGCCCTCACCACCTGCATCGTTCAGCATCCTCAACTAGCCCTCACTCACCAGCAACCAGCAAACTCTACTAGCCCTTACTCACCTGCCTCCAGCATCCTCTACCAGCCCTCACACCGCATCTCAGCATCCTCTAGCAGCCCTCCAGCATCTCTCAGCATCCTCTACCAGGACACATTGTTTCAGCATCCCTCCAGTAACCAGGACACTTGTTTATCCTCTACCAGCCCTCACTCACCTGCATCTCTCAGCATCCTCTACCCTCCACTCACCTGGATCTCTCAGCATCCTGTACCAGCCCTCACCACCTGCATCTCTCAGCATCCTCTACAGCCCTCACTCACCTGCATCTTCAGCATCCCCACCAGCCCCTCACTCACCTGCATCTCTCAGCATCCTCTCTATCTCCAGCCCCTCACCACCTGCATCTCTCAGCATCCTCTACTAGCCCTCCACTCACCTGCATCTCAGCATCCTCTATCCCTCACTCACCTGCATCTCTCAGCATCCTCTACCAGCCCTTATCACCTGCATCTCCAGTAACCAGCCCCTCACACCTGCATCTCTCAGCCTCCAGTAACCAGCCCTCACACCTGCATCTCTCAGCATCCTCTCCAGCCCCCTCACCAGGCATCTTGGTTGCTATTCCTGGTCATCTATTCCTCCATCAGTTGTGTAAATATAATTTCTCAGATGGCGAGGGTGATACCACCCTGATGGGTCTTCTGGAGTTACATTTGGAGCAGCGTGTAGTTGGCAGTGTTTCATCACCTGTTGGCATGGAGCACAACCGTAGAGTAGACTGTGCAAGTTCACTGTCATGCAGCCTCTCGTGTCAGAGAGTGAAAGGCATGCATGTTTTTTGAGCCAAGAAAACAGATTGAGTCTATAAAGTTATATTAATGACCCATGTTACCAGGTCTTGTTTCTAGTCTATAAAGTTATATTAATGACCCATGTTACCAGGTCTTGTTTCTAGTCTATAAAGTTATATTAATGACCCATGTTACCAGGTCTTGTTTCTAGTCTCAACAGTTATATTAATGACCCATGTTACCAGGTCTTGTTTCTAGTCTAAACAGTTATACAATAATGACCCATGTTACCAGGTCTTGTTTCTAGTCTAAACAGTTATATTAATGACCCATGTTACCAGGTCTTGTTTCTAGTCTAAACAGTTATATTAATGACCCATGTTACCAGGTCTTGTTTCTAGTCTAAACAGTTATATTAATGACCCATGTTACCAGGTCTTGTTTCTAGTCTAAACAGTTATACAATAATGACCCATGTTACCAGGTCTTGTTTCTAGTCTAAACAGTTATATTAATGACCCATGTTACCAGAGGTCTTGTTTCTAGTCTAAACAGTTATACTATAATGACCCATGTTACCAGGTCTTGTTTCTAGTCTAAACAGTTATATTAATGACCCATGTTACCAGGTCTTGTTTCTAGTCTAAACAGTTATATTAATGACCCATGTTACCAGGTCTTGTTTCTAGTCTATAAAGTTATACAATAATGACCCATGTTACCAGGTCTTGTTTCTAGTCTATAAAGTTATATTAATGACCCATGTTACCAGGTCTTGTTTCTAGTCTATAAAGTTATATTAATGACCCATGTTACCAGGTCTTGTTTCTAGTCTATAAAGTTATATTAATGACCCATGTTACCAGGTCTTGTTTCTAGTCTATAAAGTTATACAATAATGACCCATGTTACCAGGTCTTGTTTCTAGTCTATAAAGTTATACAATAATGACCCATGTTACCAGGTCTTGTTTCTAGTCTAAACAGTTATACAATAATGACCCATGTTACCAGGTCTTGTTTCTAGTCTAAACAGTTATATTAATGACCCATGTTACCAGGTCTTGTTTCTAGTCTAAACAGTTATATTAATGACCCATGTTACCAGGTCTTGTTTCTAGTCTAAACAGTTATATTAATGACCCATGTTACCAGGTCTTGTTTCTAGTCTCAACAGTTATATTAATGACCCATGTTACCAGACACACTTTTTTCTTTTCAGCGGGATTTGCCTTTTATATAATTTCACAAATCATGTCGCGTGCTGCTTTCAACTAGTCCCGGGTCGCTAATTATTGGTTTGATAACAATCAACATAGTTCAGTCACTTTACCTTGCTCGCTAACTACCTGGTCACTTGACCGTAGGTCTAAGCAAATTTGATTGGCACAGAAAGATAGGAAAAGGGTCTGCTACTCATGAAATGTGATTCATATAGGTTGTGATTCATATAGGTTGTGATTCATATAGGTTGTGATTCATATAGGTTGTGATTCATATAGGTTGTGATTCATATAGGTTGTGATTCATATAGGTTGTGATTCATATAGGTTGTGATTCATATAGGTTGTGATTCATATAGGGTGTGATTCATATAGGGTGTGATTCATATAGGGTGTGATTCATATAGGGTGTGATTCATATAGGTTGTGATTCATATAGGTTGTGATTCATATAGGTTGTGATTCATATAGGTTGTGATTCATATAGGGTGTGATTCATATAGGGTGTGATTCATATAGGGTGTGATTCATATAGGGTGTGATTCATATAGGGTGTGATTCATATAGGGTGTGATTCATATAGGTTGTGATTCATATAGGTTGTGAATCATATAGGTTGTGATTCATATAGGTTGTGATTCATATAGGTTGTGATTCTTATAGGTTGTGATTCTTATAGGTTGTGATTCATATAGGTTGTGATTCTTATAGGTGTGCTTCTTATAGGTGTGCTTCTTATAGGTGTGATTCATTAAGGTGTGATTCAAATCGGTGTGCTTCATATTGGCCTAATGGAAGCCTAAACTACATCAAAAATATTTACATTTTGCATGCTGCTTAAATTGTCTTTGGTGCCTAACGTTTTAAAATTTCAGCGTGTGTTTGTGGGACCAGCGTGTGTTTGTGGGAGCACGTGTGTTTCTCAGCGTGTGTGTGTGTTTCTGAGAAAAGGAGACCCTGGGAGTGTGTGTCCTTTGCCAATATGAGCAAATCAGCATTCTATACAGTATTTTATTATACACCAAAGTGTGAAGTCAAATTCAATGTGTTGTATTGAGTAGAAGTGTGAATTTCAGTGACAAATGTTTGCAGAACATTTAGAAAATGTGAACAAGCGCCCGGGGGACGGGTTGAACAGGACGCTAGGCAACACAGTTTCCTCTTGTGGTACTACTTGGTATCGTGGTACTCATTGGTATCGTGGTACTACTTGGTATCGTGGTACTACTTGGTATCGTGGTACTACTTGGTATCGTGGTACTCATTGGTATCGTGGTACTACTTGGTATCGTGATGCCACTTGGTATTGTGGTACTACTTGGTATCGTGGTACTCTTTGGTATCGTGATACTACTTGGTATCGTGGTACTACTTGGTATCGTGGTACTCCTTGGTATCGTGGTACTCCTTGGTATCGTGGTACTACTTGGTATCGCGGATACTACTTGGTATCGTGGTACTCATTGGTATCGTGTACTACTTGGTATTGTGGTACTACTTGGTATCTCTCAGCACTCCTTGGTATCGTGGTACTCATTGGTATCGTGGTACTCATTGGTATCGTGGTACTCATTGGTATCGTGGTACTACTTGGTATCGTGGTACTACTTGGTATCGTGGTACACATTGGTATCGTGGTACACATTGGTATCGTGGTACACATTGGTATCGTGGTACTACTTGGTATCGTGGTACTACTTGGTATCGTGTTACTACTTGGTATCGTGGTACTACTTGGTATGGTGGTACTACTTGGTATGGTGGTACTCATTGGTATCGTGGTACTACTTGGTATCGTGGTACTACTTGGTATCGTGGTACTCATTGGTATCGTGGTACTACTTGGTATTGTGGTACTACTTGGTATCGTAGTACTCCTTGGTATCGTGGTACTCATTGGTATCGTGGTACTCATTGGTATCGTGGTACTCATTGGTATCGTGGTACTACTTGGTATCGTGGTACTACTTGGTATCGTGGTACTACTTGGTATCGTGGTACTCATTGGTATCGTGGTACTACTTGGTATCGTGATGCCACTTGGTATTGTGGTACTACTTGGTATCGTGGTACTCTTTGGTATCGTGATACTACTTGGTATCGTGGTACTACTTGGTATCGTGGTACTCCTTGGTATCGTGGTACTCCTTGGTATCGTGGTACTACTTGGTATCGTGATACTACTTGGTATCGTGGTACTCATTGGTATCGTGGTACTACTTGGTATTGTGGTACTACTTGGTATCGTAGTACTCCTTGGTATCGTGGTACTCATTGGTATCGTGGTACTCATTGGTATCGTGGTACTCATTGGTATCGTGGTACTACTTGGTATCGTGGTACTACTTGGTATCGTGGTACTACTTGGTATCGTGGTACACATTGGTATCGTGGTACACATTGGTATCGTGGTACTACTTGGTATCGTGGTACTACTTGGTATCGTGTTACTACTTGGTATCGTGGTACTACTTGGTATCGTGGTACTACTTGGTATGGTGGTACTCATTGGTATCGTGGTACTACTTGGTATCGTGGTACTACTTGGTATCGTGGTACTCATTGGTATCGTGGTACTACTTGGTATCATGATCCTACTTGGTATCGTGGTACTACTTGGTATCGTGGTACTCCTTGGTATCGTGGTACTCCTTGGTATCGTGGTACTCCTTGGTATCGTGATACTACTTGGTATCGTGGTACTTATTGGTATCGTGGTACTACTTGGTATCGTGGTACTTATTGGTATCGTGGTACTTGGCCTGGTATCGTTAGTAAAATGTTGGTATCGTTACAAAACGAGTCCTACCGAGTTTCTGAGTAGTTTTGTTCCTTCAGCCCAGAGCAGAGGTTCTCAGAGCACATCAAGGATGAGAGGAAAACGGATTTCCAGAAGAAGTTTATCCTCAAGAGAGACGACGCCAGTATGGACAAGGATGATAATCAGGTCATTAGTCCCTTTCTTTTTGTTATTCTTCACTGTTGCTTTTTATTACTTAAATACTTAACAGTTAATTATACTTAACAGTTTCTGATTCACAGATCCTTCATACATGTTATTTGTAGCTGTTTTTACCTTTGTATGTCTTTGAAGAACACGAGGATTTTGATATATGAGAAGGCTGCATGTAATATATCCTGTTGACGATTATCTGAGTATATAAATCTCTCTCTCTCTTATCTGAGTATATAAATCTCTCTCTCTCTCTTATCTGAGTATATAAATCTCTCTAAATCTCTCTCTCTCTTATCTGAGTATACACATCTCTCTAAATCTCTCTCTCTCTCTCTTATCTGAGTATACACATCTCTCTAAATCTCTCTCTCTCTCTCTTATCTGAGTATACAAATCTCTCTAAATCTCTCTCTCTTATCTGAGTATACAAATCTCTCTAAATCTCTCTCTCTTATCTGAGTATACAAATCTCTCTAAATCTCTCTCTCTCTCTCTCTCTCTTATCTGAGTATATAAATCTCTCTCTCTCTCTCTTATCTGAGTATATAAATCTCTCTCTCTTATCTGAGTATATAAATCTCTCTCCCTCTCTTATCTGAGTATATAAATCTCTCTAAATCTCTCTCTCTCTCTTATCTGAGTATATAAATCTCTCTAAATCTCTCTCTCTCTCTCTTATCTGAGTATACAAATCTCTCTAAATCTCTCTCTCTTATCTGAGTATATAAATCTTTCTCTCTCTCTTATCTGAGTATACAAATCTCTCTAAATCTCTCTCTCTCTCTCTCTCTCTCTTATCTGAGTATACAAATCTCTCTAAATCTCTCTCTCTCTCTCTTATCTGAGTATATACATCTCTCTCTCTTATCTGAGTATATACATCTCTCTCTCTCTCTTATCTGAGTATACAAATCTCTCTAAATCTCTCTCTCTCTCTCTTATCTGAGTATATACATCTCTCTCTCTCTCTTATCTGAGTATACAAATCTCTCTAAATCTATCTCTCTCTTATCTGAGTATATACATCTCTCTCTCTCTCTCTTATCTGAGTATACAAATCTCTCTAAATCTCTCTCTCTCTCTTATCTGAGTATATAAATCTCTCTAAATCTCTCTCTTATCTGAGTATATAAATCTCTCTAAATCTCTATCTCTTATCTGAGTATACAAATCTCTCCCTCTCTCTCTCTTATCTGAGTATATAAATCTATCTCTCATCTGAGTATATAAATCTCTCTCTCTCTTATCTGAGTATATAAATCTCTCTAAATCTCTCTCTCTCTCTTATCTGAGTATATAAATCTATCTCTCTTATCTGAGTATATAAATCTCTCTAAATCTCTCTCTCTTTTCTGAGTATACAAATCTCTCTCTCTCTCTCTTATCTGAGTATATAAATCTCTCTCTCTCTTATCTGAGTATATAAATCTATCTCTCTTATCTGAGTATACAAATCTCTCTCTCTCTCTCTCTTATCTGAGTATATAAATCTCTCTGTCTCTTATCTGAGTATATAAATCTCTCTGTCTCTTATCTGAGTATATAAATCTCTCTAAATCTCTCTCTCTCTCTTATCTGAGTATATAAATCTCCCTCTCTCTCTCTCTTATCTGAGTATATAAATCTCTCTCTTATCTGAGTATATAAATCTCTCTCTCTCTCTTATCTGAGTATATAAATCTCTCTCTCTCTCTCTCTTATCTGAGTATACAAATCTCTCTCTCTCTCTCTCACAATATTTTAATGTACACGTATTCTTCCTGAGAAGATGCTCTGAATAGTATTCGGTGAATACCACTTCTTGTCCAATGATGTTTACTGATCACACCCCTTCTTCCTCTTGTCCAATCGCAGATCCGCGTGCCGTTGTCGGACGGGGCGCAGCAAATCCATAGAGGAGAGGAGGAGGAGTATCAGAGAGTACGAGACCGGATCTTTTCCGAGAAGTAAGTGTTGGAGGATAGTAGATACTCTTAGGCACAGAACTAGGATCAGTTTACCCTCACCAAATCGTGACATTAAGCATCGTATGGGGTAACGCACACAACTGACCCGAGTTCAGCGGATCTGGCTCCCGAGTTGCTCTGCGGTCAAAGGTACTACATCTCAGTGCTAGAGGCGTCGCTACAGACACCCTGGTTCGATCCCGGGCTGTATCACAACCGGCCGTGATCGGGAGTCCCATAGGGCGGCACACAATTTGGCCCAGCGTCTTCCGGTTTCAGGGGAGGGTTTGGCCGGGGTAGGCCGCCATTGTAAATAAGAATTTGTTTTAACTGACTTGCCCAGTTAAATAAATGTCTCAGGGCAACTCTGGTCGGGCTAAACAGTGAGGATGGGGATGGACAATTGGATGGACAGTTGGGGATGGACAGCTGGGGATGGACAGTTGGGGATGGACAGTTGGGGAGATGGACAGTTGGGGATGGACAGTTGGGGAGATGGACAGTTGGGGAGATGGACAGTTGGGGAGATGGACAGTTGGGGAGATGGACAGTTGGGGAGATGGACAGTTGGGGAGATGGACAGTTGGGGAGATGGACAGTTGGGGAGATGGACAGTTGGGGAGATGGACAGTTGGGGAGATGGACAGTTGGGGATGGACAGCTGGGGATGGACAGTTGGGGATGGACAGTTGGGGATGGACAGCTGGGGATGGACAGTTGGGGAGATGGACAGTTGGGGATGGACAGCTGGGGATGGACAGCTGGGGATGGACAGTTGGGGATGGACAGCTGGGGATGGATAGTAACTTTTTGGATAATAACAATATGTTCTCAATAACCTACTTGGTCAAATGAAAGCTATTAAATAGCCATATTTCTGGGATCAACAAGCTGTTGGTAATGTACAGGTGTCTCTTCCCTTTCAGTCCTCTCAGAATGGATACATCAACGACAACAGGTAAGTTCACAGTAGCTCCCAGTATCAGTGTGCATCACAGTGGAGAGTTGAATGTGTGTACTTGTAGAAGGGGACCCTAGAGTGGGGGTTCGTCTCCAGCCACTATAGTCCCTTAGGTGTGTAGGAGAGGCAGTCGGGCGGCCTGGTCACAGCAAAGCCCCTAACCCTGTTCCAAACCCCCTGGCACCGTAAAATTACACCACCAAGTTATGTTGACATGTTTTTTTGAAGAGATCTAATAATTCTGGGAATATATCATAAGTTTCAAGCACCCGGGTTTGGGTTTGCTAAGTTTGAATGTTGGGTTGAACTGACAATAGTTTTCCACATGTAGTCCAAAGCACAACAAAAGTACATCTTTTAACCCCTCTCTCTTTCTGATAGCGATGATTATTAAACCGATGTGTTTGAGAGACAAAAAGATGTGGTGGAACTTTGTTCCCTGTTTTTAAATTATTATTATTATTTTTTTTACTGTCAACATTTCTGCTCTGTGTGCATGCTCTTTTCTGGGCTGGGGTTTGGATACAGTGCAACACTGTTACAAATGGTCGCTCCCTATCCCTCCCCTTGGCCCTTTCCTCCTCAGTGTTGGCGTGTCTGAAGGTCTGGACCGGTTTAAACAGTGATAACATGTTCACCATATTGCTTCCATATTTACAGATCATTGAAGGGTAAGGGCCAAGGGGAGAGGTAGGGAATGAATTGAGAATGGCTGTTCCAAAACCTACATGGCCCCTTCTCCTATACCCACCCAGTAACCCCGGCTCTCCTATCTCTCCCTCCGCTGTCCCTCAACAGACTTTCGCCTGAAGGCTACTCCTCTACCTCTCAAAAGAGGAGGCAGATCTTTAGGTACTGACACATCGGCGTGACGTGTGACTCTAGCAGTCTGTGATTGTGTTGCCATGCCGTTCTACCCTCCCTGTCTAGTTGTGATTTGATATGACTGACTGATTGTGTGCGTCCAGAAATGGCACCTTATTCCCTACTTGGTGCGTTTAGGGTGGTTTAGGTTGCCATTTCAGACCTTAGCCACTGAATGTTGGTGTTGTTGCTTTGGCGTGGGTTGGCTCAGAGCAACACCTATGGCATGGCTGCTTTGTTGTTGTTTTTTTTTTTGGGGGGGGACTGGGTACTACTTATTATCCCTCTGTCATCATTGCTACATCCTCCATGATCTCTGTTTCTGTTGATCTGGTTTTCTATCTCCCTCTTCATCTTTGCTCTACTACTTGAACAATAGTTGTCTCTACTACTGTCTGTGGTGTCCTGAGGATAGATCTACTACTACTGTCTGTGGTGTCCTGAGGCTAGATCTACTACTACTGTCTGTGGTGTCCTGAGGCTAGATCTACTACTACTACTGTCTGTGGTGTCCTGAGGCTAGATCTACTACTACTACTGTCTGTGGTGTCCTGAGGATATATCTACTACTACTGTCTGTGGTGTCCTGAGGCTAGATCTACTACTACTACTGTCTGTGGTGTCCTGAGGATAGATCTACTACTACTGTCTGTGGTGTCCTGAGGATAGATCTACTACTACTACTGTCTGTGGTGTCCTGAGGATAGATCTACTACTACTGTCTGTGGTGTCCTGAGGCTAGATCTACTACTACTGTCTGTGGTGTCCTGAAGATGGATCTACTACTACTGTCTGTGGTGTCCTGAAGATGGATCTACTACTACTGTCTGTGGTGTCCTGAGGCTAGATCTACTACTACTACTGTCTGTGGTGTCCTGAGGATAGATCTACTACTACTGTCTGTGGTGTCCTGAGGCTAGATCTACTACTACTGTCTGTGGTGTCCTGAGGATAGATCTACTACTACTGTCTGTGGTGTCCTGAAGATGGATCTGCTGCTACTCTGTCCTAAAAAGAGAGATGCAATAACACTACTATCACATTTATCATTACCACGGTGAATTATTGTAATTTGTGTTCGTGTCAATTAATCCCATAAGGGACGGATGGCCAATTTGTCAATTTGACTCAAAAATTATAATTTCATTCATTCATCATCAGATCTTTGTGTTAGTTGTGATCAGTGATTCTGTTTGTACCACAGCTGTGACACGTACAAACTGAAATGTCATTAGCCGACTGACCTCAGTAACGTTGAAAAGAGGGATTTTGGGGGGTAAGTTTTCAGTGACAATAGTTCAGCAGACAAGCGATTGCATGGGGCGGCACGGTATCCTAGTGGTTAGAGCGTTGGACTAGTAACCGGAAGGTTGCAAGTTCAAACCCCCGAGCTGACAAGGTACAAATCTGTCGTTCTGCCCCTGAACAGGCAGTTAACCCACTGTTCCTAGGCCGTCATTGAAAATAAGAGTTTGTTCTTAACTGACTTGCCTGGTTAAATAAAGGTAAAAAATGATCACGTCTCACTGAATTGAGACTTACTGTGCCTTTTCCGCGTGTGTTGTCTTAGTGCAAATCCTACGTTGTGTGTGGAGATGATGACTCATAGGTAAGTCAGTATTCTCCTCTTCTCCTGACAATGTTTACCATGTCACATATACAGTAGAAACATATAGGTATTATTTACTGAATTGTATTTTGTAGGGGGAAATGCTAAAGAAATCTAAAGTGCAACATTTTTGGGGGAAGATGTATTGTGACAGAACATCTCCCCCTGTGTTGGCTGGAGAGAGTGTTGTGTTTTGCAACAGGAGAGACAGAATGTCGTGATTTGAAAAGCAGGATCTCGCTCTCGCTCATCTTTGTCTGCACAGTGTGAGCGTAGCACCACCTACCTTTCTTTCTTTAAAATAGGCGGTGGAAGCTGGGAGGCAGGGACGCGGGACAGATGAATAGGGAGAGAGGCGGGGAGAGAGGCGGGGAGGCGGGACAGATGAATAGGAAGGAGGCGGGGGAGAGTGGCGGGGAGGCGGGACAGATGAATAGGAAGGAGGCGGGGAGAGTGGCGGGGAGGCGGGACAGATGAATAGGAAGGAGGCGGGGAGAGTGGCGGGGAGAGAGGCAGGGAGGCGGGACAGATGAATAGGAAGGAGGCGGGGAGAGAGGCGGGGAGAGAGGCGGTGAGAGAGGCGGTGAGAGAGGCGGTGAGAGAGGCGGGGAGAGAGGCAGGGAGAGAGGCAGGGAGAGAGGTGGGGAGAAAGGCGGGGAGAGAGGCGGGGAGAGGCAGGGAGGCGGGACAGATGAATAGGAAGGAGGCAGGGAGAGAGGTGGGGAGAGAGGCGGGGAGAGAGGCGGGGAGAGGCAGGGAGGCGGGACAGATGAATAGGAAGGAGGCGGGGAGAGAGGCGGGGAGAGGGGCAGGGAGAGAGGTGGGGAGAGAGGCGGGGGAGAGGCGGGGGGAGAGGCGGGGAGAGGCAGGGAGGCGGGACAGATGAATAGGAAGGAGGCGGGGAGAGAGGTGGGGAGAGGGGCAGGGAGAGAGGTGGGAGAGGGTGGGGGAGAGGTGGGGAGAGGTGGGGAGAGAGGCAGGGAGAGAGGCGGGGAGAGAGGTGGGGAGAGGGGTGGGGAGAGAGGTGGGGAGAGAGGCGGGGAGAGGGGCGGGGAGAGAGGCGGGGAGAGGGGCGGGGAGAGAGGCGGGGAGAGAGGCGGGGAGAGAGGCGGGGAGAGAGGGGCAGGGAGAGAGGTGGGGAGAGAGGCGGGGAGAGAGGCAGGGAGAGAGGGGCAGGGAGAGAGGGGCAGGGAGAGAGGCGGGGAGAGAGGCGGAGAGAGGGGCGGGGAGAGAGGTGGGGAGAGAGGCGGGGAGAGAGGCAGGGAGAGAGGGGCAGGGAGAGAAAAAAGGAGAGACTGGGAGAGAAAGAGGCAGGGAGAAAGCCTAAAATAGCTCATCCATTAATTACTGTTTCTCTGAAATATTTATCACCGACTGCTACGTTCAAACAGATTTACACCACCAATCATTTCTACCTTTTTGTCTCCTTATATCTGATATTATAAGGATATTCCCTGGCTTTTGTTTTGGTTCTATTTCAATCTTCTGTCCTAGGCAACCTCAGTCATTTCTCTGAATATCTAGAACAGACACGTCTAGCTGATCTGGTTATTTTGTGTACCTGTGTTGTCTTTAAGTGGAGCAGCTTGTTAATAGGGCACGTTTATTCCCATCAAATAGGTAACTAGGTTATTCTGCAGTCAGAGCACCCCACTGTAATTCACTTGAGTTGTATTTTCCCTTGTTGTTTCCCTTGTTGTTGGGAAAATGATGATTAAATGACTGAACAAATCATTTTAAATGGAATTATAATTGTAAACTGTAACTAATATTATATAATTGTAATTGTAAATCCAAGCATTTTTTGTCAGCATTTTAATTGATAAGTCTGTCACCACATTACCCTCACAAACCTGCATTTGTCAGACTTTTTGTTCAGTGCAATGCCATATCATCTATATTTTGATGACGTGAGAACAAACGAAAAGTAGGATATAAACATTGTGACAGTGAGCGACAAAGCTGTAGTTTTGGAGGTAATGGGAAGTTGATAGCCTCCTGGTCGCTACTAGTGACATTCTAATAGCGACAGCATGTCGTTCAGCCTACTGCTGCTGTCGCTCAGCCTACTGCCGCTGTCGTTCAGCCTACTGCCGCTGTCGCTCAGCCTACTGCCGCTGTCGCTCAGCCTACTGCCGCTGTCGCTCAGCCTACTGCCGCTGTCGCTCAGCCTACTGCCGCTGTCGCTCAGCCTACTGCCGCTGTCGCTCAGCCTACTGCCGCTGTCGCTCAGCCTACTGCCGCTGTCGCTCAGCCTACTGCCGCTGTCGCTCAGCCTACTGCCGCTGTCGCTCAGCCTACTGCCGCTGTCGCTCAGCCTACTGTCGCTCAGCCTACTGCCGCTGTCGCTCAGCCTACTGCCGCTGTCGCTCAGCCTACTGCTGCTCAGCCTACTGCTACTCAGCCTACTGCCGCTGTCGCTCAGCCTACTGCCGCTGTCGCTCATCCTACTGCCGCTGTCGCTCAGCCTACTGCCGCTGTCGCTCAGCCTACTGTCGCTCAGCCTACTGCCGCTGTCGCTCAGCCTAGTTCCGCTGTCGCTCAGCCTACTGCCGCTGTCGCTCAGCCTACTGCCGCTGTCGCTCAGCCTACTGCCGCTGTCGCTCAGCCTACTGTCGCTCAGCCTACTGCCGCTGTCGCTCAGCCTAGTTCCGCTGTCGCTCAGCCTACTGCCGCTGTCGCTCAGCCTACTGCCGCTGTCCCTCAGCCTACTGCCGCTGTCCCTCAGCCTACTGCTGCTGAAAGAAACAGAAAGCTGTGTGTGACTCCATAGTGACGGTATGAGGGGGGGGGGGGGGATGTGTGTAACTCCATAGTGACGGTATGAGGGGGTGTGTGTAACTCCATAGTGACGGTATGAGGGTGTGTGTAACACCATAGTGACGGTATGAGGGGGGATGTGTGTAACACCATAGTGACGGTATGAGGGGGGATGTGTGTAACTCCATAGTGACGGTATGAGGGTGTGTGTAACTCCATAGTGACGATATGAGGGGGATGTGTGTAACTCCATAGTGACGGTATGAGGGGGGATGTGTGTAACACCATAGTGACGGTATGAGGGTGTGTAACTCCATAGTGACGGTATGAGGGGGGATGTGTGTAACACCATAGTGACGGTATGAGGGGGGATGTGTGTAACTCCATAGTGACGGTATGAGGGGGGATGTGTGTAACTCCATAGTGACGGTATGAGGGGGGATGTGTGTAACTCCATAGTGACGGTATGAGGGGGGATGTGTGTAACTCCATAGTGACGGTATGAGGGGGGATGTGTGTAACTCCATAGTGACGGTATGAGGGGTGGATGTGTGTAACTCCATAGTGACGGTATGAGGGGGGATGTGTGTAACACCATAGTGACGGTATGAGGGGGATGTGTGTAACTCCATAGTGACGGTATGAGGGGGATGTGTGTAACTCCATAGTGACGGTATGAGGGTGGGGGGGGGGGTGTGTGACTCCATAGTGACGGTATGAGGGGGGGATGTGTGTAACTCCATAGTGACGGTATGAGGGGGGATGTGTGTAACTCCATAGTGACGGTATGAGTGGGGGGGGTGTGTAACTCCATAGTGACGGTATGAGGGGGGGGATGTGTGTAACTCCATAGTGACGGTATGAGGGGGTAACTCCATAGTGACGGTATGAGGGGGTGTGTGTAACTCCATAGTGACAGTATGAGGGGTGTGTGTAACTCCATAGTGACGGTATGAGGGGGGGTGTGTGACTCCATAGTGACGGTATGAGGGGGGATGTGTGACTCCATAGTGACGCTATGAGGGGGGATGTGTGTGACTCCATAGTGACGGTATGAGGGGGGGGATGTGTGTAACTCCATAGTGACGGTATGAGGGGGATGTGTGTAACTCCATAGTGACGGTATGAGGGGGGATGTGTGTAACTCCATAGTGACGGTATGAGGGGGGATGTGTGTGACTCCATAGTGACGGTTGGAGGGGGGATGTGTGTGACTCCATAGTGACGGTATGAGGGGGGATGTGTGAAACTCCATAGTGACAGTATGAGGGGGGGATGTGTAACTCCATAGTGACGGTATGAGGGGGGGATGTGTGACTCCATAGTGACGGTATGAGGGGAGGATGTGTGTAACACCATAGTGACGGTATGAGGGGGTGTGTGTAACACCATAGTGACGGTATGAGGGGGGATGTGTAACTCCATAGTGACGGTATGAGGGGGGGGATGTGTAACTCCATAGTGACGGTATGAGGGGGGTGATGTGTGTAACTCCATAGTGACGGTATGAGGGGGGATGTGTGTAACTCCATAGTGACGGTATGAGGGGGGATGTGTGTAACTCCATAGTGACGGTATGAGGGGGGATGTGTGTAACACCATAGTGACGGTATGAGGGGGGGGATGTGTGTGACTCCATAGTGACGGTATGAGGGGGTGTGTGTAACACCATAGTGACGGTATGAGGGGGGATGTGTGACTCCATAGTGACAGTATGAGGGGGATGTGTGTGACTCCATAGTGACGGTATGAGGGGGGATGTGTGTGACTCCATAGTGACGGTATGAGGGGGGGATGTGTGTGACTCCATAGTGACGGTATGAGGGGGATGTGTGTAACTCCATAGTGACGGTATGAGGGGGGATGTGTGTAACTCCATAGTGACGGTATGAGGGGGGGGATGTGTGTAACTCCATAGTGACGGTATGAGGGGGATGTGTGTAACTCCACAGTGACGGTATGAGGGGGATGTGTGTAACTCCATAGTGACGGTATGAGGGGGGATGTGTGTAACACCATAGTGACGGTATGAGGGGGATGTGTGTGACTCCATAGTGACGGTATGAGGGGGGATGTGTAACTCCATAGTGACAGTATGAGGGGGGGGATGTGTGTGACTCCATAGTGACGGTATGAGGGGGGGGATGTGTGTAACTCCATAGTGACGGTATGAGTGGGGGGGGGATGTGTGTAACTCCATAGTGACGGTATGAGGGGGGTGTGTGTAACTCCATTGTGACGGTATGAGGGGGAGGGATGTGTAACTCCATAGTGACGGTATGAGGGGGGGGATGTGTAACTCCATAGTGACGGTATGAGGGGAGGATGTGTGTGACTCCATAGTGATGGTATGAGGGGGGATGTGTGTGACTCCATAGTGACGGTATGAGGGGGGATGTGTGTGACTCCATAGTGACGGTATGAGGGGGGATGTGTGTAACTCCATAGTGACGGTATGAGGGGGATGTGTGTAACTCCATAGTGACGGTATGAGGGGGGGGATGTGTGTAACTCCATAGTGACGGTATGAGGGGGGATGTGTGTGACTCCATAGTGACGGTATGAGGGGGGGGATGTGTGTAACTCCATAGTGACGGTATGAGGGGGATGTGTGTAACTCCATAGTGACAGTATGAGGGGGGATGTGTGTGACTCCATAGTGACGGTATGAGGGGGGATGTGTAACTCCATAGTGACGGTATGAGGGGGGATGTGTAACTCCATAGTGACGGTATGAGGGTGGGGGGGGTGTGTGACTCCATAGTGACAGTATGAGGGGGGATGTGTGTGACTCCATAGTGACGGTATGAGGGGGGGGATGTGTAACTCCATAGTGACGGTATGAGGGGGATGTGTGTGACTCCATAGTGACGGTATGAGGGGGGATGTGTGTAACTCCATAGTGACGGTATGAGGGGGGTTGTGTGTGACTCCATAGTGACGGTATGAGGGGGGGGATGTGTGTGACTCCATAGTGACGGTATGAGGGGGGGATGTGTAACTCCATAGTGACGGTATGAGGGGGGTTGTGTGTAACTCCATAGTGACGGTATGAGGGGGATGTGTGACTCCATAGTGACGGTATGAGGGGGGGTGTGTGTGACTCCATAGTGAATAGGGGATGTGTGTGTGTGTATGTTCTCTGTGTGTTTGTGTACTCTGTGTCTCTGTGTACTCTGTTGTTCTGTGTGTGTGTGTACTCTGCGTGTGTGTGTGTGAGTGTACTCTGTCTCTGTGTGTGTGTACTCTGCGTGTACTCTGTGTGTGTGTACTCTTTGTGTGTGTGTACTCTGCGTGTGTGTGTACTCTGTGTTGCATTCTGACCAGACCTCTAGCGCATAATGATTTTTGTCCTCCCACACCAAACGCTATCTGGACATGCAGGTTGAAATGTCAAAATAAACTCTGAACCAACCATATTAATTTTGAGGACAGGTGCGTGAACCATTTATGGCAATTTAGCTAGCTAGTTTGCTGTTTTTCGCTAATTTGTCCTGGTATATAAACATTGGGTTGTTATTTTACCTGAAATGCACAAGGTCCTCTACTCCGACAATTAATCCACAGAAAAAAATTTAAAACCGAGTTTGTTTTTCTAGTAATCTCTCCTCCTTCAGGCTTCTTCTTCTACTTGTTTGGACTTTATGTGGCAGTTGACAACCAACTTTAAGGTGCATTACCACCACCTACTGGACTGGAGTGTGGACCTCAGTTCATCTTCCAATCACCCACGTGTTCATATGCTCCTAACAACCAATGAGGAGATGGGAGAGGCGGGACTTACAGCGCATCATGCGTCACAAATTAACCCAAGTTCTATTTTAGAGCTTGGCAGTGCAGACGCTTCGTTGACGCTCGCGACCAGTGTGGTTGCTATGATCTGAATAACATGTATGTGTCCATGTATTTTACTGTGCGCGCGGTGTGGTTAGCATGTTACTCCTGGTGTCCCATTGTAAAGGAAAACCTCTTTATGGCTGTGTTTTTATTTCCAGAATGGACCTGTTGTTGCCTTGTCACTCATTCGGGATCTGTACTTTACTCAATGTACTCCTGTCATCTTTTTCACCTCGGTGTTGATTGGATGAAACATCAGCGAACTGCATGTGTGTTTCTCTGTGATGTGGGTGGCAGTTTGGTGAATGTCCTGTACACTACAGGGGTGTGGTTGGTTGATTTCCCATTTGTTCTGGTTGATTTATTGACCGGTCAGCCAACATCTTTGTGTTTTGGTTTGTTGAATGCCCCATGTTCTCCACACATGTCAAGGTGTTGTTCTTAACCTGATCACCCTCTGTCTCCACCTCTCTGTTCCTCTCTCTGTCTCTCTGTCTCTCTCTGTGTCTCTCTCTCCACCTCTCTGTTCCTCTCTCTCTGTGTCTCTCTCCCACCTCCCTTCCTCTCTCTCTCTCTCCACCTTTGTTCCTCCCTATCTCTCCACCTCTTTTCCTCTCTCTCTCTCTCTCTCTCTCCACCTCTTTTCTCTCTCTCTCTCTCTCTCTCTCTCTCTCTCTCTCTCTCTCTCTACCCGTCTCTCTCTCTCTCTCTACCCCTGTTTCTCTCTCTCTACCTCTCTCTCTCTCTACCCCTGTTCTTCTCTCTCTCTACCTCTGTTCTTCTCTCCCTCCCTCTCTACCACTTTTCCTCTCTCTACCTCTGTTCCTCTCTCTCTACCTCTGTTCCTCTCTCTCTCTCTCTCCCTCTCTCTCCACCTTTGTTCCTCTCTCTCTCTCTCTCCACCTTTGTTCCTCCCTATCTCTCCACCTCTTTTCCTCTCTCTCTCTCTCTCTCTCTCTCTCTCTCTACCCGTCTCTCTCTCTACCCCTGTTTCTCTCTCTCTCTACCCCTGTTTCTCTCTCTCTACCTCTCTCTCTCTCTACCCCTGTTCTTCTCTCTCTCTCTACCTCTGTTCTTCTCTCTCTCCCTCTACCACTTTTCCTCTCTCTACCTCTGTTCCTCTCTCTCTCTACCTCTGTTCCTCTCTCTCTCTCTCTCTCCACCTTTGTTTCTCTCTCTCTCTCTCTCTCTCCACCTCTCTTTCTCTCTCCACCTCTGTTGCTCTTTCTTTCTCTCCCTAACACACCATCACCCTCGTTTCCCTGCTGTTTCCACCTCTTCCTCATATTCCCCTGTTTCCCTCACTCTCCCCTCCTCCCCTGTTTCCCTCACTCTCCCATCCTCCCCTCTCCCCTCCTCACCTGTTTCCCTCACTCTCCCCTCCTCACCTGTTTCCCTCACTCTCCCATCCTCCCCTCTCCCCTCCTCACCTGTTTCCCTCCCTCTCCCCTCATCCCCTGTTTCCCTTACTCTCCCATCCTCCCCTCTCCCCTCCTCACCTGTTTCCCTCCCCTCTCCCCTCCTCCCCTGTTTCCCTCCCCTCTCCCCTCCTCCCCTGTTTCCCTCACTCTCCCCTCCTCACCTGTTTCCCTCACTCTCCCCTCCTCACCTGTTTCCCTCACTCTCCCCTCCTCACCTGTTTCCCTCACTCTCCCATCCTCCCCTCTCCCCTCCTCACCTGTTTCCCTCCCTCTCCCCTCCTCACCTGTTTCCCTCCCTCTCCCCTCCTCCCCTGTTTCCCCTCCCCTCTCCCCCTCCTCCCCTGTTTCCCTCCCTCTCCCCTCCTCCCCTGTTTCCCTCCCTCTCCCCTCCTCCCCTGTTTCCCTCCCTCTCCCCTCCTCCCCTGTTTCCCTCCCTCTCCCCTCTCCCCTCCTCCCCTGTTTCCCTCCCCCTCCCCTGCATAGGGGTGACCTTGAGAGCTCCAGCCGTGCGTCCAGCAGTCGTCAGAGCAGCACTGACAGTGATATGAAGTGCCTGGAGCCAAGGCCCTGGAGCAGCACAGACTCTGATAGTTCAAACAGGACCCTACGGCCCCCGGTCACCAAGGCTTCCAGCTTCTCTGGCATCTCCATTCTGACCAGAGGAGATAGTCTGGGCAGCAACAAGAGCTCTCAGGGCAGCTGCAGGGGCTCACGCACTGGTATGTACCAGACAGACATCCTAATGGGGATTGTATAATGAAAAATGCCTCCTGTAGTTGGAAATTAAAATGTTGTGACCATTGTGCTCTGGGCAGTCCATTCTAGTAATTGAATTTCTCAATGTGAAAATACTGAATTAAATTGAAATGGCAACACACAGAAGTGTTTAAGCACTCTTTAAAGCAGTCTTTGGAGGTCACTGACACAGAACAGGCCAGAGGGAAACAGAAGGCAATCCTTTTCAAGCCCCTTCATCTTTTTGAAAACAAATCAAAAGAGGAAAGAATCTGAAGATAGTACAGAGAAGAGTGCAGAAATGTTGAGGAGCAAAACGTACTGTTTCTGTATTTTGACTTTGTCTTGACTCTTGTGTCGTCTTGTTGTGTTATTAGGACTCCCACTGGTGAGTCCAGACATGTGTCCCCAGCCCCCAGTCCCCCAGCCTGGCCCCTGCCCCGGGGGTCGCAGTCTACTGCCCTGCCCCTCCCAGGTCCAGACCCAACCCCCCCAGACCGCCCTATTGCCCACCCCACAGCAACACCCCATGGGCAACTATAACCATAACCACATGACTCAGGTGAGAGAGGAGCTCATGTCATGAATCCTTTTTTATTTAAATACAGTTTCAGCTTAGAAAATTGAAAAGACATGGCTATGTTCCTGCACCTAACATCTGTCTGCATCTCCTCCTGCTCTCCCCTCTCCCTCCATCTCTCCCCCCTCCCTCCATCCATCTCTCCTCCATCTCTCCCCCCTCCCTCCATCTCTCCCTCCATCTCCCCCCTCCCTCCCCTCTCCCTCCATCTCCCTCCCCTCTCCCCTCTCCCTCCATCTCCCTCCTCCCTCTCCCCCTCCCTCCCCTCTCCCCCTCCCTCCATCTCTCCCCCCTCCTCCATCTCTCCCTCTCCCTCCATCTCTCCCTCCATCTCCCTCTCCATCCATCTTTGCCTCCATCTCTCTCCCCCTCCCTCCATCTCTCTCCCCTCTCCCTCCATCTCTCCCCATCCCTCCATCCATCTCTCCTCCATCTCCCCCCCTCCCTCCATCTCTCCCTCCATCTCCCCCTCCCTCCCCTCTCCCTCCATCTCCCCTCCCTCCCCTCTCCCTCCATCTCCCCCCTCCCTCCCCTCTCCCCCTCCTCCTCCATCTCTCCCCCTCCCTCCATCTCTCCCTCCATCTCCCCCTCCCTCCATGTCTCCCCCCTCCCTCCATCTCTCCCTCTCCCCTCCATCTCTCCCTCCATCTCCCCCTCCCTCCATCTCCCCCTCCCTCCCCTCTCCCCTCTCCCTCCATCTCCCCCCTCCCTCCCCCATCTCCCCCTCCCCTCCCCCTCTCCCCCCCCCCCTCCCTCCATCTCTCCCCTCCCTCCATCTCTCCCTCCATGTCTCCCCCCTCCCTCCATCTCTCCCTCTCCATCCATCTCTCCCTCCATCTCTCTCCCCCCTCCCTCCATCTCCCCCCTCCCTCCATCTCTCCCTCCATCTCTCCTCGCTCCCTCCATCCATCTCTCCCTCCATCTCTCCCTCCATCTCCCCCTCCCTCCCCTCTCCCCCCTCCCTCCATCTCTCCCCCTCCCTCCATCTCTCCCCCTCCCTCCATCTCTCCCCCTCCCTCCATCTCTTCCCCCTCCCCCTCCATCTCTCCCCTCTCCCTCCATCTCTCCCCCCTCCATCTCTTCCATCTCTCTCCCCCCTCCCTCCATCTCTCCCTCTCCCTCCATCTCTCCCCCTCCCTCCATCTCTCCCCCCCTCCCTCCATCTCTCTTCCATCTCTCCTTCTCCCTCCATCTCTCTCCCCCTCCCTCCCTCCATCTCTCCCCCCTCCCTCCATCTCTCCCTCTCCCTCCATCTCTCCCCCTCCCTCCATCTCTCTTCCATCTCTCCCCCTCCCTCCATCTCTCCCCCTCCCTCCATCTCTCCCCCTCCCTCCATCTCTCTCCCCATCTCTCCCATTCTCCCTCCATCTCTCCCCCTCCTCCATCTCTCTTCCATCTCTCCTCCCTCCATCTCTCCCCTCCCTCCATCTCTCCCCCTCCCTCCATCTCTCCCCCCCTCCCTCCATCTCTCCCCCCTCCCTCCATCTCCCCCCCTCCCTCCATCTCTTCCATCTCTCCCCCTCCCTCCATCTCTCCCCCCTCCCTCCATCTCTCCCCTCCCTCCACCTCTCCCCCTCCCTCCATCTCTCCCCCCTCTCTCCATCTCTCTTCCATCTCTCCCCCTTCTCCCTCCATCTCTCCCCCTCTCTCCATCTCTCTTCCATCTCTCCCCCTTCTCCCTCCATCTCTCCCCCCCTCCCTCCATCTCTCTTCCATCTCTCCCCCTCCCTCCATCTCTCCCCCTCCCTCCATCTCTCCCCCTCCCTCCATCTCTCCCCCCTCCCTCCATCTCTCCCTCCATCTCTCCCTCTGTTAGCCGGTGGGGTCTCTGCAGCCCTCTCCACCTGTGTCCTACTCCTCCTCCTGTCCCCAGGTCCTCCTGCCTCTCTCTTCCCCCCAGCAGTACATGGTAGTACGACCATCCATATGTTTATAATGTACTGTTACTGAGCCCAGTCTCTCTTCCCCCCAGCAGTACATGGTAGTACGACCATCCATATGTTTATAATGTACTGTTACTGAGCCCAGTCTCTCTTCCCCCCAGCAGTACATGGTAGTACGACCATCCATATCTTTATAATGTACTGTTACTGAGCCCAGTCTCTCTTCCCCCCAGCAGTACATGGTAGTACGACCATCCATATGTTTATAATGTACTGTTACTGAGCCCTGTCTCTCTTCCCCCCAGCAGTACATGGTAGTACGACCATCCATATCTTTATAATGTACTGTTACTGAGCCCAGTCTCTCTTCCCTCCAAGCAGTACATGTTACTAGTACCCTTCATACATTCTCTCTCTATAAACAGTAAATATAACACCAAACCTTCCATATCTTGGCTTTCTCTCCCGGTCTTGTTAGTCCCTATTAGACTGAAGTGGCAATATGACAATCATCATCACAACTCTATATTCACACCTACGTCTTC
>NW_027010693.1:0-29476 GCF_036934945.1 Oncorhynchus masou masou | reverse complement strand
GCAATATGACCCAGCCAACCACCCTAAGCAATATGACCCAGCCAACCACCTGTAGCAATATGACCCAGCCAACCACCTGTAGCAATATGACCCAGCCAACCACCTGTAGCAATATGACCCAGCCAACCACCAGTAGCAATATGACCCAGCCAACCACCTGTAGCAATATGACCCAGCCAACCACCTAAGCAATATGACCCAGCCAACCACCTGTAGCAATATGACCCAGCCAACCACCTGTAGCACCCAGCCACCCTAAGCAATATGACCCAGCCAACCACCCTAAGCAATACGACCCAGCCAACCACCCTAAGCAATATGACCCAGCCAACCACCCTAAGCAATATGACCCAGCCAACCACCCTAAGCAATATCACCCAGCCAACCACCCTAAGCAATATGACCCAGCCAACCACCCTAAGCAATATGACCCAGCCAACCACCCTAAGCAATATGACCCAGCCAACCACCCCTAAGCAATATGACCCAGCCAACCACCCTAAGCAATATGACCCAGCCAACCACCCTAAGCAAATATGACCCAGCCAACCACCCTAACCTAAGCAATATGACCCAGCCAACCACCTGTAGCAATATGACCCAGCCAACCACCCAATATGACCCAGCCAACCACCCTAAGCAATATGACCCAGCCAACCACCCTAAGCAATATGACCCAGCCAACCACCTAAGCAATATGACCCAGCCAACCACCCTAAGCAATATGACCCAGCCAACCACCTGTAGCAATATGACCCAGCCAACCACCTGTAGCAATATGACCCAGCCAACCACCTGTAGCAATATGACCCAGCCAACCACCTAAGCAATATGACCCAGCCAACCACCCTAAGCAATATGACCCAGCCACCTGTAAGCAATATGCCAACCACCCTAAGCAATATGACCCAGCCAACCACCTGTAGCAATATGACCCAGCCAACCACCTGTAGCAATACGACCCAGCCAACCACCTGTAGCAATATGACCCAGCCAACCACCTGTAGCAATGACCCAACCACCTGTACCACCCTAAGCAATATGACCCAGCCAACCACCTGTAGCAATATGACCCAGCCAACCACCCTAAGCAATATGACCCAGCCAACCACCCTAAGCAATATGACCCAGCCAACCACCCTAAGCAATATGACCCAGCCAACCACCTAAGCAATATGACCCAGCCAACCACCCTAAGCAATATGACCCAGCCAACCACCCTAAGCAATATGACCCAGCCAACCACCCTAAGCAATATGACCCAGCCAACCACCCTAAGCAATATGACCCAGCCAACCACCTGTAGCAATATGACCCAGCCAACCACCTGTAGCAATATGACCCAGCCAACCACCTGTAGCAATATGACTCAGCCAACCACCCTAAGCAATATGACCCAGCCAACCACCCTAAGCAATATGACCCAGCCAACCACCTAAGCAATATGACCCAGCCAACCACCTGTAGCAATATGACCCAGCCAACCACCCTAAGCAATATGACCCAGCCAACCACCCTAAGCAATATGACCCAGCCAACCACCCTAAGCAATATGACCCAGCCAACCACCTGTAGCAATATGACCCAGCCAACCACCTGTAGCAATATGACCCAGCCAACCACCTGTAGCAATATGACCCAGCCAACCACCTGTAGCAATATGACCCAGCCAACCACCTAAGCAATATGACCCAGCCAACCACCTAAGCAATATGACCCAGCCAACCACCCTAAGCAATATGACCCAGCCAACCACCTAAGCAATATGACCCAGCCAACCACCTGTAGCAATATGACCCAGCCAACCACCTGTAGCAATATGACCCAGCCAACCACCTGTAGCAATATGACCCAGCCAACCACCTGTAGCAATATGACCCAGCCAACCACCTGTAGCAATATGACCCAGCCAACCACCTGTAGCAATACGACCCAGCCAACCACCTGTAGCAATATGACCCAGCCAACCACCTGTAGCAATATGACCCAGCCAACCACCCGTAGCAATATGACCCAGCCAACCACCCGTAGCAATATGACCCAGCCAACCACCCTAAGCAATATGACCCAGCCAACCACCCTAAGCAATATGACCCAGCCAACCACCCTAAGCAATATGACCCAGCCAACCACCCTAAGCAATATGACCCAGCCAACCACCTGTAGCAATATGACCCAGCCAACCACCTAAGCAATATGACCCAGCCAACCACCTAAGCAATATGACCCAGCCAACCACCTGTAGCAATATGACCCAGCCAACCACCCTAAGCAATATGACCCAGCAACCATAGCAATGACCCAGCCAACCACCCTAAGCAATATGACCCAGCCAACCACCCTAAGCAATATGACCCAGCCAACCACCCTAAGCAATATGACCCAGCCAACCACCTGTAGCAATATGACCCAGCCAACCACCCTAAGCAATATGACCCAGCCAACCACCTGTAGCAATATGACCCAGCCAACCACCTGTAGCAATATGACTCAGCCAACCACCCTAAGCAATATGACCCAGCCAACCACCCTAAGCAATATGACCCAGCCAACCACCTGTAGCAATATGACCCAGCCAACCACCTGTAGCAATATGACCCAGCCAACCACCTGTAGCAATATGACCCAGCCAACCACCTGTAGCAATATGACCCAGCCAACCACCTGTAGCAATATGACCCAGCCAACCACCTGTAGCAATATGACCCAGCCAACCACCTAAGCAATATGACCCAGCCAACCACCTAAGCAATATGACCCAGCCAACCACCTGTAGCAATATGACCCAGCCAACCACCTGTAGCAATATGACCCAGCCAACCACCCTAAGCAATATGACCCAGCCAACCACCCTAAGCAATATGACCCAGCCAACCACCTGTAGCAATATGACCCAGCCAACCACCTGTAGCAATATGACCCAGCCAACCACCCTAAGCAATATGACCCAGCCAACCACCCTAAGCAATATGACCCAGCCAACCACCTGTAGCAAGCAATATGACCCAGCCAACCACCCTAAGCAATATGACCCAGCCAACCACCTGTAGCAATATGACCCAGCCAACCACCCTAAGCAATATGACCCAGCCAACCACCTAAGCAATATGACCCAGCCAACCACCTAAGCAATATGACCCAGCCAACCACCTGTAGCAATATGACCCAGCCAACCACCTGTAGCAATACCCTAAGCAATATGACCCAGCCAACCACCCTAAGCAATATGACCCAGCCAACCACCTAAGCAATATGACCCAGCCAACCACCCTAAGCAATATGACCCAGCCAACCACCCTAAGCAATATGACCCAGCCAACCACCCTAAGCAATATGACCCAGCCAACCACCTGTAGCAATATGACCCAGCCAACCACCTGTAGCAATATGACCCAGCCAACCACCTGTAGCAATATGACCCAGCCAACCACCCTAAGCAATATGACCCAGCCAACCACCCTAAGCAATATGACCCAGCCAACCACCTGTAGCAATATGACCCAGCCAACCACCTAAGCAATATGACCCAGCCAACCACCTAAGCAATATGACCCAGCCAACCACCTAAGCAATATGACCCAGCCAACCACCCTAAGCAATATAGCAACCACCCTAAAGCCAGCCAACCACCCTAAGCAATATGACCCAGCCAACCACCTAAGCAATATGACCCAGCCAACCACCTGTAGCAATATGACCCAGCCAACCACCCTAAGCAATATGACCCAGCCAACCACCCTAAGCAATATGACCCAGCCAACCACCCTAAGCAATATGACCCAGCCAACCACCTGTAGCAATATGACCCAGCCAACCACCCTAAGCAATATGACCCAGCCAACCACCTGTAGCAATATGACCCAGCCAACCACCCTAAGCAATATGACCCAGCCAACCACCCTAAGCAATATGACCCAGCCAACCACCCTAAGCAATATGACCCAGCCAACCACCTGTAGCAATATGACCCAGCCAACCACCCTAAGCAATATGACCCAGCCAACCACCTGTAGCAATATGACCCAGCCAACCACCTAAGCAATATGACCCAGCCAACCACCCTAAGCAATATGACCCAGCCAACCACCCGTAGCAATATGACCCAGCCAACCACCTGTAGCAATATGACCCAGCCAACCACCTAGCAATATGACCCAGCCAACCACCTGTAGCAATATGACCCAGCCAACCACCCAATATGACCCAGCCAACCAAGCAATATGACCCAGCCAACCACCTAAGCAATATGACCCAGCCAACCACCTGTAAGCAATAGCAATATGACCCAGCCAACCACCTGTAGCAATATGACCCAGCCAACCACCTAAGCAATATGACCCAGCCAACCACCTAAGCAATATGACCCAGCCAACCACCCTAAGCAATATGACCCAGCCAACCACCCGTAGCAATATGACCCAGCCAACCACCTGTAGCAATATGACCCAGCCAACCACCTGTAGCAATATGACCCAGCCAACCACCCTAAGCAATATGACCCAGCCAACCACCCTAAGCAATATGACCCAGCCAACCACCCTAAGCAATATGACCCAGCCAACCACCCTAAGCAATATGACCCAGCCAACCACCTGTAGCAATATGACCCAGCCAACCACCTGTAGCAATATGACCCAGCCAACCACCTGTAGCAATATGACCCAGCCAACCACCCTAAGCAATATGACCCAGCCAACCACCTGTAGCAATATGACCCAGCCAACCACCTGTAGCAATATGACCCAGCCAACCACCTGTAGCAATATGACCCAGCCAACCACCTGTAGCAATATGACCCAGCCAACCACCCTAAGCAATATGACCCAGCCAACCACCCTAAGCAATATGACCCAGCCAACCACCCTAAGCAATATGACCCAGCCAACCACCTGTAGCAATATGACCCAGCCAACCACCCTGTAGCAATATGACCCAGCCAACCACCTGTAGCAATATGACCCAGCCAACCACCTGTAGCAATATGACCCAGCCAACCACCTGTAGCAATATGACCCAGCCAACCACCCTAAGCAATATGACCCAGCCAACCACCTGTAGCAATATGACCCAGCCAACCACCCTAGCAATATGACCCAGCCAACCACCCTAAGCAATATGACCCAGCCAACCACCTGTAGCAATATGCCAACCCCAGCAATATGACCCAGCCAACCACCTAAGCAATATGACCCAGCCAACCACCCTAAGCAATATGACCCAGCCAACCACCTAAGCAATATGACCCAGCCAACCACCTGTAGCAATATGACCCAGCCAACCACCCTAAGCAATATGACCCAGCCAACCACCCTAAGCAATATGACCCAGCCAACCACCTGTAGCAATATGACCCAGCCAACCACCTAAGCAATATGACCCAGCCAACCACCTGTAGCAATATGACCCAGCCAACCACCTGTAGCAATATGACCCAGCCAACCACCCTAAGCAATATGACCCAGCCAACCACCCTAAGCAATATGACCCAGCCAACCACCCTAAGCAATATGACCCAGCCAACCACCTGTAGCAATATGACCCAGCCAACCACCTAAGCAATATGACCCAGCCAACCACCCGTAGCAATATGACCCAGCCAACCACCTGTAGCAATATGACCCAGCCAACCACCTGTAGCAATATGACCCAGCCAACCACCTGTAGCAATATGACCCAGCCAACCACCAGTAGCAATATGACCCAGCCAACCACCTGTAGCAATATGACCCAGCCAACCAGCCAACCACCCTAAGCAATATGACCCAGCCAACCACCTGTAGCAATATGACCCAGCCAACCACCTGTAGCAATATGACCCAGCCAACCACCCTAAGCAATATGACCCAGCCAACCACCTGTAGCAATATGACCCAGCCAACCACCTGTAGCAATATGACCCAGCCAACCACCTGTAGCAATATGACCCAGCCAACCACCTGTAGCAATATGACCCAACCACCCTAAGCAATATGACCCAGCCACCACCTAAGCAATATGACCCAGCCAACCACCTGTAGCAATATGACCCAGCCAACCACCCTAAGCAATATGACCCAGCCAACCACCTAAGCAATATGACCCAGCCAACCACCCTGTAGCAATATGACCCAGCCAACCACCCTAAGCAATATGACCCAGCCAACCACCCTAAGCAATATGACCCAGCCAACCACCCTAAGCCCAGCCAACCACCTAAGCAATATGACCCAGCCAACCACCCAATATGACCCAGCCAACCACCTGTAGCAATATGACCCAGCCAACCACCCTAAGCAATATGACCCAGCCAACCACCTAAGCAATATGACCCAGCCAACCACCCTAAGCAATATGACCCAGCCAACCACCTGTAAGCAATATGACCCAGCCAACCACCCTAAGCAATATGACCCAGCCAACCACCAGCAATATGACCCAGCCAACCACCCTAAGCAATATGAGCCAACCCCAGCAATATGACCCAGCCAACCACCCTAAGCAATGACCCAGCCAACCACCTGTAGCAATATGACCCAGCCAACCACCTAAGCAATATGACCCAGCCAACCACCTGTAGCAATATGACCCAGCCAACCACCTGTAGCAATATGACCTCAGCCAACCACCTAAGCAATATGACCCAGCCAACCACCCGTAGCAATATGACCCAGCCAACCACCCGTAGCAATATGACCCAGCCAACCACCCTAAGCAATATGACCCAGCCAACCACCCTAAGCAATATGACCCAGCCAACCACCTGTAGCAATATGACCCAGCCAACCACCTGTAGCAATATGACCCAGCCAACCACCTGTAGCAATATGACCCAGCCAACCACCTGTAGCAATATGACCCAGCCAACCACCTGTAGCAATATGACCCAGCCAACCACCCTAAGCAATATGACCCAGCCAAGCCACCACCCTAAGCAATATGACCCAGCCAACCACCCTAAGCAATATGACCCAGCCAACCACCCTAAGCAATATGACCCAGCCAACCACCTAAGCAATATGACCCAGCCAACCACCTAAGCAATATGACCCAGCCAACCACCTGTAGCATATGACCCAGCCAACCACCCTAAGCAATATGACCCAGCCAACCACCTAAGCAATATGACCCAGCCAACCACCTGTAGCAATATGACCCAGCCAACCACCCTAAGCAATATGACCCAGCCAACCACCCTAAGCATGACCCAGCCAACCATATGACCCAGCCAACCACCCGTAAGCAATATGACCCAGCCAACCACCCGTAGCAATATGACCCAGCCAACCACCCGTAGCAATATGACCCAGCCAACCACCTGTAGCAATATGACCCAGCCAACCACCTGTAGCAATATGACCCAGCCAACCACCTGTAGCAATATGACCCAGCCAACCACCTGTAGCAATATGACCCAGCCAACCACCCTAAGCAATATGACCCAGCCAACCACCCTAAGCAATATGACCCAGCCAACCACCTAAGCAATATGACCCAGCCAACCACCCTAAGCAATATGACCCAGCCAACCACCTAAGCAATATGACCCAGCCAACCACCTGTAAGCAATATGACCCAGCCAACCACCTGTAGCAATATGACCCAGCCAACCACCTGTAGCAATATGACCCAGCCAACCACCTAAGCAATATGACCCAGCCAACCACCCTAAGCAATATGACCCAGCCAACCACCTGTAGCAATATGACCCAGCCAACCACCTGTAGCAATATGACCCAGCCAACCACCTGTAGCAATATGACCCAGCCAACCACCCTAAGCAATATAAGCAATATGACCCAGCCAACCACCCTAAGCAATATGACCCAGCCAACCACCCTAAGCAATATGACCCAGCCAACCACCCGTAAGCAATATGACCCAGCCAACCACCTGTAGCAATATGACCCAGCCAACCACCTGTAGCAATATGACCCAGCCAACCACCTGTAGCAATATGACCCAGCCAACCACCCTAAGCAATATGACCCAGCCAACCACCCTAAGCAATATGACCCAGCCAACCACCTGTAGCAATATGACCCAGCCAACCACCCTAAGCAATATGACCCAGCCAACCACCTGTAGCAATACGACCCAGCCAACCACCCTAAGCAATATGACCCAGCCAACCACCCTAAGCAATATGACCCAGCCAACCACCCTAAGCAATTTGACCCAGCCAACCACCTGTAGCAATATGACCCAGCCAACCACCTGTAGCAATATGACCCAGCCAACCACCTGTAGCAATATGACCCAGCCAACCACCTGTAGCAATATGACCCAGCCAACCACCCTAAGCAATATGACCCAGCCAACCACCCGTAGCAATATGACCCAGCCAACCACCCGTAGCAATATGACCCAGCCAACCACCCGTAGCAATATGACCCAGCCAACCACCCGTAGCAATATGACCCAGCCAACCACCCTAGCAATATGACCCAGCCAACCACCGTAGCAATATGACCCAGCCAACCACCTGTAGCAATATGACCCAGCCAACCACCCTATGACCCAGCCAACCACCCCAATATGACCCAGCCAATATGACCCAGCCAACCACCCTAAGCAATATGACCCAGCCAACCACCCTAAGCAATATGACCCAGCCAACCACCCTAAGCAATATGACCCAGCCAACCACCTGTAGCAAATGACCCAGCCAACCACCCTAAGCAATATGACCCAGCCAACCACCTGTAGCAATATGACCCAGCCAACCACCTGTAGCAATATGACTCAGCCAACCACCCTAAGCAATATGACCCAGCCAACCACCCTAAGCAATATGACCCAGCCAACCACCCGTAGCAATATGACCCAGCCAACCACCCGTAGCAATATGACCCAGCCAACCACCCGTAGCAATATGACCCAGCCAACCACCCGTAGCAATATGACCCAGCCAACCACCCAGACCCAGCCAACCACCTGTAGCAATATGACCCAGCCAACCACCTAAGCAATATGACCCAGCCAACCACCTAAGCAATATGACCCAGCCAACCACCCTAAGCAATATGACCCAGCCAACCACCTGTAGCAATATGACCCAGCCAACCACCTGTAGCAATATGACCCAGTAAGCAATATGACCCAGCCAACCACCTGTAGCAATATGACCCAGCCAACCACCTGTAGCAATATGACCCAGCCAACCACCTGTAGCAATATGACCCAGCCAACCACCTAAGCAATATGACCCAGCCAACCACCTGTAGCAATATGACCCAGCCAACCACCCTAGCAATATGACCCAGCCAACCACCCTAAGCAATATGACCCAGCCAACCACCCTAAGCAATATGACCCAGCCAACCACCTGTAGCAATATGACCCAGCCAACCACCCTAGCAATATGACCCAGCCAACCACCTGTAGCAATATGACCCAGCCAACCACCCTAAGCAATAGCAATATGACCCAGCCAACCACCCTAAGCAATATGACCCAGCCAACCACCCTAAGCAATATGACCCAGCCAACCACCCTAAGCAATATGACCCAGCCAACCACCCTAAGCAATATGACCCAGCCAACCACCCTAAGCAATATGACCCAGCCAACCACCCTAAGCAATATGACCCAGCCAACCACCTGTAGCAATATGACCCAGCCAACCACCTGTAGCAATATGACCCAGCCAACCACCCTAAGCAATATGACCCAGCCAACCACCTAAGCAATATGACCCAGCCAACCACCTGTAGCAATATGACCCAGCCAACCACCTAAGCAATACGACCCAGCCAACCACCCTAAGCAATATGACCCAGCCAACCACCCTAAGCAATATGACCCAGCCAACCACCTGTAGCAATATGACCCAGCCAACCACCCTAAGCAATATGACCCAGCCAACCACCTGTAGCAATATGACCCAGCCAACCACCTGTAGCAATATGACCCAGCCAACCACCTGTAGCAATATGACCCAGCCAACCACCTGTAGCAATATGACCCAGCCAACCACCTGTAGCAATATGACCCAGCCAACCACCCTAAGCAATATGACCCAGCCAACCACCCTAAGCAATATGACCCAGCCAACCATAAGCAATGACCCAGCCAACCACCCTAAGCAATATGCAATATGACCCAGCCAACCACCCTAAGCAATATGACCCAGCCAACCACCTAAGCAATATGACCCAGCCAACCACCTAAGCAATATGACCCAGCCAACCACCCTAAAGCAATATGACCCAGCCAACCACCTGTAAGCAATACGACCCAGCCAACCACCTAAGCAATATGACCCAGCCAACCACCCTAAGCTGCCAACCACCCTAAGCAATATGACCCAGCCAACCACCTGTAGCAATATGACCCAGCCAACCACCTAAGCAATATGACCCAGCCAACCACCTAAGCAATATGACCCAGCCAACCACCCTAAGCAATATGACCCAGCCAACCACCTAAGCAATATGACCCAGCCAACCACCTAAGCAATATGACCCAGCCAACCACCCTAAGCAATATGACCCAGCCAACCACCCTAAGCAATATGACCCAGCCAACCACCTGTAGCAATATGACCCAGCCAACCACCTGTAGCAATATGACCCAGCCAACCACCCTAAGCAATATGACCCAGCCAACCACCTGTAGCAATATGACCCAGCCAACCACCCTAAGCAATATGACCCAGCCAACCACCCTAAGCAATATGACCCAGCCAACCACCCTAAGCAATATGACCCAGCCAACCACCCTAAAGCAATATGACCCAGCCAACCACCTGTAGCAATATGACCCAGCCAACCACCCTAAGCAATATGACCCAGCCAACCACCTAAGCAATATGACCCAGCCAACCACCTGTATGACCCAGCCAACCACCTGTAGCAATATGACCCAGCCAACCACCTGTAGCAATATGACCCAGCCAACCACCTGTAGCAATATGACTCAGCCAACCACCCTAAGCAATATGACCCAGCCAACCACCCTAAGCAATATGACCCAGCCAACCACCCTAAGCAATATGACCCAGCCAACCACCCTAAGCAATATGACCCAGCCAACCACCTGTAGCAATATGACCCAGCCAATGACCCACCAACCACCTGTAGCAATATGACCCAGCCAACCACCTAAGCAATATGACCCAGCCAACCACCTGTAGCAATACGACCCAGCCAACCACCCTAAGCAATATGACCCAGCCAACCACCCTAAGCAATATGACCCAGCCAACCACCCTAAGCAATATGACCCAGCCAACCACCCTAAGCAATATGACCCAGCCAACCACCCTAAGCAATATGACCCAGCCAACCACCTGTAGCAATATGACCCAGCCAACCACCTGTAGCAATATGACCCAGCCAACCACCCTAAGCAATATGACCCAGCCAACCACCTGTAGCAATATGACCCAGCCAACCACCCTAAGCAATATGACCCAGCCAACCACCCTAAGCAATATGACCCAGCCAACCACCTGTAGCAATATGACCCAGCCAACCACCCTAAGCAATATGACCCAGCCAACCACCTGTAGCAATATGACCCAGCCAACCACCTGTAGCAATATGACCCAGCCAACCATGAGCAATATGACCAGCCAACCACCCTAAGCAATATGACCCAGCCAACCACCCTGTAGCAATATGACCCAGCCAACCACCTGTAACAATATGACCCAGCCAACCACCTGTAGCAATATGACCCAGCCAACCACCTGTAGCAATATGACCCAGCCAACCACCCTAAGCAATATGACCCAGCCAACCACCCTAAGCAATATGACCCAGCCAACCACCCTAAGCAATATGACCCAGCCAACCACCCTAAGCAATATGACCCAGCCAACCACCTGTAGCAATATGACCCAGCCAACCACCTGTAGCAATATGACCCAGCCAACCACCTGTAGCAATATGACCCAGCCAACCACCTGTAGCAATATGACCCAGCCAACCACCTAAGCAATATGACCCAGCCAACCACCCTAAGCAATATGACCCAGCCAACCACCCTAAGCAATATGACCCAGCCAACCACCTGTAACAATATGACCCAGCCAACCACCCGTAGCAATATGACCCAGCCAACCACCCGTAGCAATATGACCCAGCCAACCACCCGTAGCAATATGACCCAGCCAACCACCCGTAGCAATATGACCCAGCCAACCACCCGTAGCAATATGACCCAGCCAACCACCCGTAGCAATATGACCCAGCCAACCACCCGTAGCAATATGACCCAGCCAACCACCCGTAGCAATATGACCCAGCCAACCACCCCAAGCAATACGGCCAGCCAACCACCCGTAGCAATACGACCCAGCCAACCACCCGTAAGCAATACGACCCAGCCAACCACCCGTAGCAATACGACCCAGCCAACCACCCGTAGCAATATGACCCAGCCAACCACCCGAAGCAATATGACCCAGCCAACCACCCGAAGCAATATGACCCAGCCAACCACCCGAAGCAATATGACCCAGCCAACCACCTGTAGTAATATGACCCAGCCAACCACCTGTAGCAATATGCCCCAGTGGGGCAAAAAAGTATTTAGTCAGCCACCAATTGTGCAAGTTCTCCCACTTAAAAAGATGAGAGAGGCCTGTAATTTTCATCATAGGTACACTTCAACTATGACAGACAAAATGAGAAAGAAAATCACATTGTAGGATTTTTAATGAATTTATTTGCAAATTATGGTGGAAAATAAGTATTTGGTCACCTACAAACAAGCAAGATTTCTGGCTCTCACAGACCTGTAACTTCTTCTTTAAGAGGCTCCTCTGTCCTCCACTCATTACCTGTATTAATGGCACCTGTTTGAACTTGTTGTCAGTATAAAAGACACCTGTCCACAACCTCAAACAGTCACACTCCAAACTCCACTATGGCCAAGACCAAAGAGCTGTCAAAGGACACCAGAAACAAAATTGTAGACCTGCACCAGGCTGGGAAGACTGAGTCTGCAATAGGTAAGCAGCTTGGTTTGAAGAAATCAACTGTGGGAGCAATTATTAGGAAATGGAAGACATACAAGACCACTGATAATCTCCCTTGATCTGGGGCTCCACGCAAGATCTCACCCCGTGGGGTCAAAATGATCACAAGAACGGTGAGCAAAAATCCCAGAACCACACGGGGGGACCTAGTGAATGACCTGCAGAGAACTGGGACCAAAGTAACAAAGCCTACCATCAGTAACACACTACACCGCCAGGGACTCAAATCCTGCAGTGCCAGACGTGTCCCTCTGTCATTGCCGACAAAGGGTATATAACAAAGTATTGAGAAACTTTTGTTATTGACCAAATACTTATTTTCCACCATAATTCCACCATAAAAATCCTACAATGTGATTTTCTGGATTTTTTTTCTTCGCATTTTGCCTGTCATAGTTGAAGTGTACCTATGATTAAAATTACAGGCCTCATCTTTTTCAGTGGGAGAACTTGCACAATTGGTGGCTGACTAAATACTTTTTTGCCCCACTGTATATCAAATAGCCAGCAAAGACAGCAACATGTAGGCTATTGACCACGGCTGACGCCATCTTAGCAAACTTATTGAGGCATGGCACTGGCAGGTAAATTCATCGCAGTTAGGAGCTCTCAAAGGACAAGTGAAGGACTACTACCATTCCATGATTGTCTACTAGGCCTATGTGTGAATAGTAACTATGTGTAGCATGAGCTAATGCAGCAGTATATCTATTTCTAACACGATGCACCGCCGGGTACACTCTGAGGCAAGAGGAGCTGTCATCTTGGTACATTGGGAAATATTCTACCTATCTAATTAGGAAACCCGTAAATCGTATGAACCCGCTGGCCATTACCAAGCCAACCACCTACAACGGATGCACCACCGGGGACTCTGCTGAGGCAGGGATGAGTTATCATCTTGGTATATGAGGATATTCTACCTATGCAACTGGACTGACCTGATTTTATGATCATACTACAATACTGCCATATGGCAATACTGCAGGAACTCATGTATGCTCCACGATCCATGATCTTGAGGGTGAAGTTGGGAACGATTGACAAGCAGTGGAATTGGGTGGCTCATAGCTCGTAAACTAGCTCGCAGCGCTGACGAAGGAATCAGAGCCGTGATGAATTTCAGTAACTTGTCCTTGGTTGCCAGCATCAATGTTGAACAAAGGTTTGCCGTGTGCCGCTCAGCATGCAGGCAGCATGACATGAAAGAGAGGACAGAGCAGTATTTGTTCTGGTGAAGATAACTGATGTTCCATACTAATTCTTTCATCTTGGAAAGTATGAGAGTACAGTTAACATGTGAGTGTCCATAGTGCAAACTGAACATAAGAGATCATGCAATATTAAAGGGAAGGAACATGTAGCTTATTCAGACTGAAGAACCCCTAAAGCCATCATACGGACCACCTCTGGAAAGTGTAATGCAACCTGAACATTGTTGCCTTAACATGAACTCAGTTGTGCTACTGAGTGAGGAGAGATACTCTTAGTTATGCATGTTGGTTGCTTCTCCGTAGTCCACTGAAAGAAGGGGGACCGATGGATTCCTGAGCAGACTGCACACCAAAGGGTCCTGACACTCAATATGAATTGAATCCCTGCTATCGAGCCATGATAAGAAAGGCTGCATTTGCCTGACTGAAATTTGGATTAGAAAAGATAAACTAAACTAAACTAAACACTAGTACAGGTGGTTACGTAACTATCTAAATAGCCTAATGACCTACTAATACTGCTCAGCAGCAGTGAGAGTGACATGATCATCTAAAACCTAGACCTAATAAATAGTCTACTTGAGCTGAAGGTTTATGTCTAACGGTATATGCCGGTAAGCCGTGAGAAAATAATAAATGACCTGATAACGAGAGAAATAGACTCCATAGATGAATAGAATAAGCCTTGATATCTGAAATCAACTTTCTAACAGACGCTTGATCGCCGACAGCTTATCGCCATGTGAGTGTTTAGCAAGACCACCGCCTGCTAGGTAATGCTAGTATCAACAGGGTTAGGCAACACGGTTGAAACTATAGCGAGCCCTGATTGGTCATCGCACAGCTATACAGCTTCAGCTTCCCCACTAAGGTCCAAGATGATAACCCTAACTTCTCTTCCTCCGATTTCAAGTTATGGTTTAGGTTAGGCAATAGTATACATGTAAATTGAGGCTGTAGTGTTATTTGAATGCTAATTGTAGCGATCACTTCATTATAGTCATCATGTATTAGCTCCTATTATTATGTGTTATCTTCATGTCTTACATACTACCTCTATCATGTGTTTTAAGGCTGCAACTCTTATGCAATGGTGACTGCTAGCACATTTGAGGTGTGAGCTGATATTCTTTGCTTCGTTATGTATACACGGTATTGCATATGGCATGGCTGCCGATTTATCACATTTGTAGGAGCATGTGCATGGTTAGGCTCAGTAGCTTAATTCATGCTGACCAGGGGTGAAAGTAAGGCGGTCTGGTACTGCATCCCGACAAAATAAATAGTGGGGGTACGCCGTACCGGTAAAACATGAGCCTGTCACAATAATTAAAACAAACGTGTAAACTGTAGGCTATTTCACAATTATTTATCATTACCGCATGTCAGAGGCATGAAACATGTGCGAATGGACTTGAAAACGGTTGGTATAGTCGACAATCCAAAATGCCAAGGCAGAGATAAGTGGCCGACGACGAGACTCGTTCACAGCAGTGAACTCAAAAAAATTAAATCTGGCCTAATGACAATCACCAAATGCTATTCCACGTTTTGGTGTTTTGTGTTAAGAGGTCTCTTTCCATTCACCATACAGACAGTTTAGAGGCTGGAAATACAGTAGGTTGCGACTGGTTGAATGTGCGCACGTAGGCTAGTAAAGGAGCCCTTTGAAGTGATTGTTTGACAATCAGATAAAAACATAACTGGTTGTGTTTATGCCCCAATTAAAGGTAATACATTTTAAAAGTTAAATGACAAATCTTTACGACTAGTCCTCTTGAATTAATAGGGGTTCTATATGGAATTCTATGATTGGGCCCATACCTGGAAGAAATTACATCTACTTTCATCCCTGATGATGACTAGAATGACACGATCACTACAATTAGCATACAATATAATAGCATACGATAAACTAAGAACTGGTCCCAGCCCCCGGGCGCTTCAGCGGTCAGTCGTTGTAGTTGTGTAGAATATCTATGCGCCCATGCTCGATACAGTTATCACGCACCTGGCTCCTATTATCTAACAAAAGACCGTTTGTTCCCTACACTACGCTCTGTATGTGTCCGTTTTTATGTTTTCTGTATTTTTCCATCACGAGAAAGGCCCATGGCCCTGAAACTGTTAACAATGTCTCAAGTCAGCTATGTTGCATAACACATACACCCACACAAGCCAACAGCAAATAATATTCCATCGCATATGATATGGTTACGGGCTATAGTGTATAACACAGAACCTCACACTACATCATTGAGGATTTTAGTGACACTTTATTTAGGCTACTTTGACCAAAACACAGGCCGTCCAAATGACCAAAAGGTTTTTGGGGTTCAACTGAAAATGACACAGAAGGGCGAAGTCGTTGTAGCAAGGGACGGCTTCCTCCACATAACCCTCGACTCTTCACCCACTAAAATCTGTAGCCACTCCATGAAATCGGGACCAGGATCTAAAAAGTCAAAAAGTCACAGGTAAAACCAGCATTTTACGTGGTCATTACATCGTGTTATCAGCAAGAGTAGCTAAAACTAACATAATGGAATGTTTGTGTTTAAAAAACAAAAGTTCAACAAACTTTGTTTGAAACCAACACAGTTCGCCACACGCGTTCGCTAATATATTGCTTGTTGAACGTGCCCTTGGGCAGTCTCAGCCTTAAAATATAACACGTGATTTAGAAGTAATAAATCAGATCTTATTGAGACGTACAGTATAGGAGGACCACTATATAGACTTTCCACATCATTGGCAGTGGTTCGACTACTAACGTGATGATGATTACTGTTTTTTCATACTACTTTGTTTCCTCCTCTATAGACCTACCCCTGGAGGTGGCCCAGCAGGCGTGATGATGACTACTGTTTTTTCATGCTACTTTGTTTCTTCCTCTATAGACCCCCCTGGAGGTGGCCCAGCAGGCGGTAGATGCAGACGTCCACTGTGTTGGGGTCAGCACGCTGGCCGCAGGACACAAGACCCTGGTCCCAGAGCTTATCAAGGAGCTTCGCAACCTCAACCGCCCTGACATCCTGGTCATCTGTGGAGGGGTCATCCCACCTCAGGTAACCTGTGACCCCTAACCCAACCACCCTGACATCCTGGTCATCTGTGGAGGGGTCATCCCACCTCAGGTAACCTGTGACCCTAACCCAACCACCCTGACATCCTGGTCATCTGTGGAGGGGTCATCCCACCTCAGGTAACCTGTGACCCCTAACCCAACCACCCTGACATCCTGGTCATCTGTGGAGGGGTCATCCCACCTCAGGTAACCTGTGACCCCTAACCCAACCACCCTGACATCCTGGTCATCTGTGGAGGGGTCATCCCACCTCAGGTAACCTGTGACCCCTAACCCAACCACCCTGACATCCTGGTCATCTGTGGAGGGGTCATCCCACCTCAGGTAACCTGTGACCCCTAACCCAACCACCCTGACATCCTGGTCATCTGTGGAGGGGTCATCCCACCTCAGGTAACCTGTGACCCCTAACCCAACCACCCTGACATCCTGGTCATCTGTGGAGGGGTCATCCCACCTCAGGTAACCTGTGACCCCTAACCCAACCACCCTGACATCCTGGTCATCTGTGGAGGGGTCATCCCACCTCAGGTAACCTGTGACCCCTAACCCAACCACCCTGACATCCTGGTCATCTGTGGAGGGGTCATCCCACCTCAGGTAACCTGTGACCCCTAACCCAACCACCCTGACATCCTGGTCATCTGTGGAGGGGTCATCCCACCTCAGGTAACCTGTGACCCCTAACCCAACCACCCTGACATCCTGGTCATCTGTGGAGGGGTCATCCCACCTCAGGTAACCTGTGACCCCTAACCCAACCACCCTGACATCCTGGTCATCTGTGGAGGGGTCATCCCACCTCAGGTAACCTGTGACCCCTAACCCAACCACCCTGACATCCTGGTCATCTGTGGAGGGGTCATCCAACCTCATGTACACTGTAACCTTTGACTTGTAGGGAGATGAACCCCGAGCATGTCCTGAGTCTCTGTCAGTCTTTCTCTTTCTGATACCAAATAATGATCTCCCTCTCCAAGGTTACTCACTCAAGCTCTCATAAATAAAACAATTTTAAAAACGGCAAGAAATATACATATACAGAATATACATCGATCCAACTCTTTCCCTCCATCTGCAGAATACTAAACAATAATAGTGTAAAAGACACCATCACGAGCTGCCAGCAGTTTCTCTCATCAAATAGGAAAATAAAGAAGACCAGTTTAGTCTCTCTGCTTGACCAAACAGTAGAATAACCCATAGCCTGCTTGGTTAAACACGACAGATCACTCTGTTCTTAGAGTCCCAGGACGGTGTACAGCCATCTTGTGGAGAGTAACAAAGAGACTAAAGACAGACGAGATTACGTTTGTCCACGACCTGCGGTCTCACAGTGGTGAACCATCGACAATATTAGAACACGAAGGCCAGTGTTACAAAACCGATTTAACTAGCCTGCTAATATGTATTCTCGCTAAGTCTGGGGGTCCAAGGCCTAGTTACCTGGTCTGTAACCTGATTTAAAGTTGTGCATTTATGTGAGAAATCTGTGTATGAGGACTGTGTTGTATGTACATGTGCCCAAGAGACGGCAAACTTAGCGGGATCCAGGGCCAGCTCCGTCCTGCCTCCCTTAGGTCGGCTACCCAGATTTATTGTTTGTTGTTCAAAAGGGTGACCAAAACACACACAGAGAGTGGTGCACACATGGAACCTATGAGATGGTTTAATTACTCTAGGCCTGAAGAGTGAGAGAACATTGAGTTAGTTGAGGTAAACACAATCAGGCTGCCTGATGACTATTTCTGATTACCATCTTAATAATATACACACAAATGTGTGTGCTTGTGTCTTGGTAGTTTAACAAATCGGTTGCCTTCTGCAGGGGACCAATGGATGCCATTATAGTGCACTGTGGGATGGAGGTGTCGCTCGGAGTGGGTGTGAATTGGAAAAGTCAAAGCAGTGCAAATAGGAATTGACATCAAAATCCATAGCTCTGCCATTTGATACCTGGATACACACACACACACACACACCTAGCAATAGCTACTGGTGTCCTGTGAGAGAGATGAAACCATTTAGTTTATGTATTCAGAGAGACGTCTCATTTATGAAACCATGTTTCTGTGTTCACACAAATAGACATTAGCCGATTTATAGAGCCAAAAACAACAAACATAAAACAGCCAGGATCAGAGGCCCATGTTGAACACACAAGATTGTATCATAACGAATACAATACCATGAGGACTGCCGCTAACATTCCTAGACGTGACGTGATTGCGTCGCCTTGTCCTCTGTCCTTTATGTATAAATAGTGGTATTCATAGTGAATATTTTATTCATAAAGAGCTTTTCTTCAGCTTCGACACTATGCTACAGTATAATAGCTCTGCTATATAGATATCAAAATATTCAGGTTTCTCAGAATGCATTCACACCAGTGGTGGTTAGTGCTATTAGAGATTAGGGATGGTGATTTGATAGGTGTACGCTACTACATGATACTCAAATTTGCCTTATACCCATAATGAGGTTGCTACAACCTAGCCTAGAAATTAACATTTGTAATATAGGTGCACAGGTCTAGAGACAAATTGTGGTAATCAAAGTGAAAGACAGTGACACTTTCAATATCGCCTTGCCCACTCTTGCCTGCATCTATCTCATCTGGGGTGAAATCATTAGTCCAAACAGTTGCAAACTGCTTTGCAACTAAAACAAGAGTTTTTATTGGACAAATTCAGGTAGGTCCCTCGTTGTTTCATTCCGTTTTCTTCAGTTTTGTAACAGAATCGGTGGACTGAATAAATCCCTGCTCACCTGCACACACAGTTCACTTTCATAGGAGCCACATAAAGCATCATCACTTTACTCGTTGTATAATTCCTTCTATCATCTACGTGCTCTCCTCCTCTTACATTTTCCCTTTGCTTGTGGACTTCAGTGCACAACACAACAGGTGTCTGTTACCAGGCGCAAAAACCTCCAAGCCAAACCTTCATACCATAACCCCTCACCGCTACACAGCCTACATTGTTGTCACCATATTAACATTATGTCAACAAACTAAAATGAACACGTTAGTAAACCCACAAAATCCACTCTCCTGGGAAGGATTTCTACTAGATGTTGGAACATTGCTGCAGAGACTTGCTTCCATTCAGGCACAAGAGCTTGCTTCCATTCAAGAGTGAGGTCGGGCACTGATGTTGGGCGATTAGGCCTGGCTCACAGTTGGCGTTTCAATTCATCCCAAAGGTGTTCGATGGGTTTGAGGTCAGGGCTCTGTGCAGGCCAGTCAAGTTCTTCCACACCGATCTTGACAAACCATTTCTTTATGGACCTCGTTTTGTGCATGGGGGCATTATCATGCTGAAACAGGAACCGGGCTTCCCCAAACTGTTTCCACAAAGTTGGAAACACAGAATCGTCTCGAATGTCATTGTATGCTATAGCGTTTAGATGTCCCTTCACTGGATCTAAGGGGTCTAGCCCGAACCATGAAAACCAGCCCCAGACAATTATTCCTCCTCCTCCAAACTTTACATTTGGTACTATGCATTTGGGCAGGTAGTGTTCTCCTGGTATCCGCCAAACCCAGATTCGTCCATCGGACTGGCAGATGGTAACGCGTGATTCAATACTCCAATACTTCAATACTCTTTGCTTGACATCATGGGAAAATCTAAAGAAATCAGCCAAGACCTCAGAAAACAATTGTAGACCACCACAAGTCTGTTTCATCCTTGGGAGCAATTTCCAAACGCCTGAAGATACCACGTTCCGTTCATCTGTACAAACAGTCGTACGCAAGTATAAACACCATGGGACCACGCAGCCATCATACCGCTCAGGAAGGAGACGCGTTCTCCTAGAGATGAACATACTTTGGTGAGAAAAGTGCAAATCAATCTAAGAACAAAAGCAAAGGACCTTGTAAAGATGCTGGAGGAAACCGGTACAAAAGTATCTATAGCCACAGTAAAACGAGTCCTATATCGACATAACCTGAAAGGCCGCTCAGCAAGGAAAAAGCCAATGCTCCAAAACTTCCATAAAAAAGCCAGACTATGGGTGGCAACTGCACATGGGGACAAAGATTGTACTTTTTGGAGAAATGTCCTCTGGTCTGATGAAACAAAAATAGAACTCTTTGGCCATAATGACCATTGTTATGTTTGGAGGAAAAAGGGGGAGGCTTGCAAGCACACCATCCCAACTGTGAAGGACGGGGGTGGCAGCATCATGTTGTGGGGGTGCTTTGCTGCAGGAAGGAAGGACTAGTGCACTTCACAAAATAGATGGCATCATGAGGCAGGAAAAGTCTGTGGATATATTGAAGCAACATCTCAAGACATTAGTCAGGAAGTTAAAGCTTGGTCACATGGGTCTTCCAAATGGACAATGACCCCAAGCATACTTCCAAAGTTGTGGCAAACTGTCTTAAGGACAACAAAGTCGAGGTACCCTATAGAAAATTTGTGGGCAGAACTGAAAAAGCGTGTGCGAGCAAGGAATGGGCCAAAATTCACCCAATTTATTGTGGGAAGTTTGTGGAAGGCTACTAAACGTTTGACCCAAGTTAAACTATTTAAAGACCATGCTACCAAATACTAATTGAGTGTATGTAAACTTCTGACCCACATAAATCATTCTCTCTACTATTGTTCTGACATTTCACATTTTTAAAATAAAGTGGTGATCTTAAGTGACCTAAGACAGGGAATTTTTTACCAGGATTAAATGTCTGGAATTGTAAGGTGTGTATGTAAACTTCCGACTTCAACTGTACACACGTAAATATGTACTATGCAATTATTTTGAATGAGCTGGTTGGTTGAATGGTTCATGTGCAAAGTATTCCCACTCTTTATCTGCCAAGCTGCCATATCGGGTTTAGTCCACTAGGGACTTTTCGTTGCATTATGTAGTAATCAATGTGTAAACTATTCTGTTTGTGTTTATGTAATTCTGTGTGATTATTTAGTTAGTTAGTAAATAAATAATTAAGTCACTTTGTATATCGCTGATTCATAATTTATGCTAGGGTTCGTGCAGACATCCAAGGATTTTGCGACATTCAGAATGAGACTGATAGAAGGTAAATAAGAATTAATGACTTGACTGTGACTGATGTAAGAGATATTTATATCTTTAGAGTTTCATTGGGAGAGAGTAACTCTAACTTTTTCCGTGGTGCCCCAGATTACTACTTAATTAATTGTTTACATGAGTAATTTAATTGCGTAATAATTTAACGTGGTATGTAATTATTTGATAAAATAACAGTCAATCACATTAAAAAATAACAGTCAAAGACACAACACCATTCTCCTGCTAATGTTTGTCTATGGAGTTTGCATGACTGTGTGCTCGATTTTATACACCAATCAGCAACGGGTGTGGCTAAAATAAGCTGAATCCACTAATTTGAAGGGTGTCCGCATACTTTTGTATATATAGTTTAGCTGTCCTCTGGCTACGCAATGGTGCTACCCTGTTGGGGCTACTGTTGACTTTCATTTCAAAACAGTGTTTTTAATCAGTGAATATATTTAGTTTTTTTATTCACTGAGTAGAATGGTCTCCCCCTTCTTCCTATGAAGATCATCTGCTGACTCACACGTTGGTTATACGCTGGTATTAAGGGAGATAATGGTTCTAGTAAAGTTTTTTTGTTGTCTCTGCATGTTCTGTTAAAAAATAAAATGCACTTCATCCTCATTCCATTTTGGTCTGAGAATGTGTTAGTGGAATTTAATTATGCCAATGTGCTTTCATCAATTGAAAGCCCTTAATCTATTTTATGAGAATTTCTAAGATTTCTTGTTTGCATAAAATAGACGCAGACCAGTCTTTCAATAATAGGTAATAGAATTTATTCTCGGAGCGCGCTGCCACTTAATCACGAGCAGCAGTTTATATACAGATCTTGACGTCATTTCATTGCTTTAACAGAATCCCCTCCTCTCGACCGGGACAAAGTGAGGTGAAAAGTTCATTCTAACTTACTAACACACTCCCAGATCACTTTTGACCCCTCAACATTATCGATCACCACTGAACTGACAGTTTTAATTAACAAAAAACCTAGGAATGCACTCACTGCCTTATCTAAAAACCCCAGAGCTAAGTTTCTGTAGGTTCAACGTCAGGTTAACAACCTTATTTGTTTACACAGTACCCAACCCATTAGTTTCTTCCTAGTTGGAATGGTGTTCATTAACTTTAATTACTCCTTGTCCGTGTCACACAATCCCTTTTTATGAACTCATATTGTTAATCAGATATAATAAAACAGAGTATAAATTTACTTAGTTACAATTCCATTTAAAATGATTTGTTCAGTCATTTAATCATAATTTCCCAACAGAATGTGTGTCTGTAACACTATGTTGCAGGACTATGAGTTCCTGTACCAGAGTGGTGTGTGTGCTGTATCTTTTACAGTATATAACTCCATGCTGTATGTTTCTCTACAGGACTATGAGTTCCTGTACCAGAGTGGTGTGTGCTGTATCTTTTACAGTATATAACTCCATGCTGTATGTTTCTCTACAGGACTATGAGTTCCTGTACCAGAGTGGTGTGTGCTGTATCTTTTACAGTATATAACTCCATGCTGTATGTTTCTCTACAGGACTATGAGTTCCTGTACCAGAGTGGTGTGTGTGCTGTATCTTTACAGTATATAACTCCATGCTGTATGTTTCTCTACAGGACTATGAGTTCCTGTACCAGAGTGGTGTGTGCTGTATCTTTTACAGTATCTAACTCCATGCTGTATGTTCTCTACAGGACTATGAGTTCCTGTACCAGAGTGGTGTGTGCTGTATCTTTTACAGTATATAACTCCATGCTGTATGTTTCTCTACAGGACTATGAGTTCCTGTACCAGAGTGGTGTGTGCTGCATCTTTTACAGTATATAACTCCATGCTGTATGTTTCTCTACAGGACTATGAGTTCCTGTACCAGAGTGGTGTGTGCTGTATCTTTACAGTATATAACTCCATGCTGTATGTTTCTCTACAGGACTATGAGTTCCTGTACCAGAGTGGTGTGTGCTGTATCTTTTACAGTATCTAACTCCATGCTGTATGTTTCTCTACAGGACTATGAGTTCCTGTACCAGAGTGGTGTGTGCTGTATCTTTTACAGTATATAACTCCATGCTGTATGTTTCTCTACAGGACTATGAGTTCCTGTACCAGAGTGGTGTGTGCTGTATCTTTTACAGTATATAACTCCATGCTGTATGTTTCTCTACAGGACTATGAGTTCCTGTACCAGAGTGGTGTGTGTGCTGTATCTTTTACAGTATATAACTCCATGCTGTATGTTTCTCTACAGGACTATGAGTTCCTGTACCAGAGTGGTGTGTGCTGTATCTTTTACAGTATATAACTCCATGCTGTATGTTTCTCTACAGGACTATGAGTTCCTGTACCAGACTGGTGTGTGCTGTATCTTTTACAGTATATAACTCCATGCTGTATGTTTCTCTACAGGACTATGAGTTCCTGTACCAGAGTGGTGTGTGTGCTGTATCTTTTACAGTATATAACTCCATGCTGTATGTTTCTCTACAGGACTATGAGTTCCTGTACCAGAGTGGTGTGTGCTGTATCTTTTACAGTATATAACTCCATGCTGTATGTTTCTCTACAGGACTATGAGTTCCTGTACCAGAGTGGTGTGTGTGCTGTATCTTTTACAGTATATAACTCCATGCTGTATGTTTCTCTACAGGACTATGAGTTCCTGTACCAGAGTGGTGTGTGTGCTGTATCTTTTACAGTATATAACTCCATGCTGTATGTTTCTCTACAGGACTATGAGTTCCTGTACCAGAGTGGTGTGTGCTGTATCTTTTACAGTATATGACTCCGTGCTGTATGTTTCTCTACAGGACTATGAGTTCCTGTACCAGAGTGGTGTGTGTGCTGTATCTTTTACAGTATCTAACTCCATGCTGTATGTTTCTCTACAGGACTATGAGTTCCTGTACCAGAGTGGTGTGTGCTGTATCTTTTACAGTATATAACTCCATGCTGTATGTTTCTCTACAGGACTATGAGTTCCTGTACCAGAGTGGTGTGTGCTGTATCTTTTACAGTATATAACTCCATGCTGTATGTTTCTCTACAGGACTATGAGTTCCTGTACCAGAGTGGTGTGTGCTGTATCTTTTACAGTATATAACTCCATGCTGTATGTTTCTCTACAGGACTATGAGTTCCTGTACCAGAGTGGTGTGTGCTGTATCTTTTACAGTATATAACTCCATGCTGTATGTTTCTCTACAGGACTATGAGTTCCTGTACCAGAGTGGTGTGTGCTGTATCTTTTACAGTATATAACTCCATGCTGTATGTTTCTCTACAGGACTATGAGTTCCTGTACCAGAGTGGTGTGTGTGCTGTATCTTTTACAGTATATAACTCCATGCTGTATGTTTCTCTACAGGACTATGAGTTCCTGTACCAGAGTGGTGTGTGCTGTATCTTTTACAGTATATAACTCCATGCTGTATGTTTCTCTACAGGACTATGAGTTCCTGTACCAGAGTGGTGTGTGCTGTATCTTTTACAGTATATAACTCCATGCTGTATGTTTCTCTACAGGACTATGAGTTCCTGTACCAGAGTGTGTGTGTGCTGTATCTTTTACAGTATATAACTCCATGCTGTATGTTTCTCTACAGGACTATGAGTTCCTGTACCAGAGTGGTGTGTGCTGTATCTTTTACAGTATATAACTCCATGCTGTATGTTTCTCTACAGGACTATGAGTTCCTGTACCAGAGTGGTGTGTGTGCTGTATCTTTTACAGTATATAACTCCATGCTGTATGTTTCTCTACAGGACTATGAGTTCCTGTACCAGAGTGGTGTGTGCTGTATCTTTTACAGTATATAACTCCATGCTGTATGTTTCTCTACAGGACTATGAGTTCCTGTACCAGAGTGGTGTGTGTGCTGTATCTTTTACAGTATATAACTCCATGCTGTATGTTTCTCTACAGGACTATGAGTTCCTGTACCAGAGTGGTGTGTGCTGTATCTTTTACAGTATCTAACTCCATGCTGTATGTTTCTCTACAGGACTATGAGTTCCTGTACCAGAGTGGTGTGTGCTGTATCTTTTACAGTATATAACTCCATGCTGTATGTTTCTCTACAGGACTATGAGTTCCTGTACCAGAGTGTGTGTGCTGTATCTTTTACAGTATATAACTCCATGCTGTATGTTTCTCTACAGGACTATGAGTTCCTGTACCAGAGTGTGTGTGCTGTATCTTTTACAGTATCTAACTCCATGCTGTATGTTTCTCTACAGGACTATGAGTTCCTGTACCAGACTGGTGTGTGCTGTATCTTTTACAGTATATAACTCCATGCTGTATGTTTCTCTACAGGACTATGAGTTCCTGTACCAGAGTGGTGTGTGCTGTATCTTTTACAGTATATAACTCCATGCTGTATGTTTCTCTACAGGACTATGAGTTCCTGTACCAGAGTGGTGTGTGCTGTATCTTTTACAGTATATAACTCCATGCTGTATGTTTCTCTACAGGACTATGAGTTCCTGTACCAGAGTGGTGTGTGCTGTATCTTTTACAGTATATAACTCCATGCTGTATGTTTCTCTACAGGACTATGAGTTCCTGTACCAGAGTGGTGTGTGTGCTGTATCTTTTACAGTATATAACTCCATGCTGTATGTTTCTCTACAGGACTATGAGTTCCTGTACCAGAGTGTGTGTGCTGTATCTTTTACAGTATATAACTCCATGCTGTATGTTTCTCTACAGGACTATGAGTTCCTGTACCAGACTGGTGTGTGCTGTATCTTCGCCCCGGGACGAGAATCCCCAGGCTGCAGTAGAGGTGATAGACAACATTGAGAAGAGCCTGGACAAGATCCGCCAGGCCATGTAGACAGATTGCTGATGAACAATATAACTCAATAATATAGTCTACTGTGTGTGTGTGTGTGTGTGTGTACACACAGCGATGGGAAGAAGTTGCAAACAATCGGCGTGTGATATCTGCACAGGATGATAGAATAGCGCTATGAGATTGTGACATGAATATATTCATAATGACTGTGTGAATTTTTCCCCTAAACCACAACCAATAATATACAGTTTAGTCTACAGATCTCCTAGTCTGTCTTCATCAGCGTTTCAATCCATTTCTCAATCAAGGACTTGGTGATTGGTTGTGTACAGTAAGTGCTGGGTTTGAAAACGTGTTCTTTCTGAGCACTCCCCAAGGATAGATTGTAAAACACTGATATGGGGCGGCTGGTAGCCTAGTGGTTAGAGCGTTGGACTTGTAACCGAAAGGTTGCAAGATCGAATCACCGAGCTGACAAGGTAAAAATCATTCTGCCCCTGAACAAGGCAGTTAACCCACTGTTCCTAGGCCTTCATTGAAAAGAAGAATTTGTTCTTAACTGACTTGCCGAGTTAAATAAAGGTAAAGAAATAAAATAAAATTAGACAGAATAAATATTGAAAATATAATAGTGTGAAATCTGCACAGGATATTATGGTAGAACAAGGAGATTGTGGAAATATTCGTAATAACATGGACTTTAGATAAAAGTTATCTAGTTATCTAAAGTCACTGAACTTATGTTGTCAATAAAAATAATGTGATATGTTTGCTGTAACAGCTTAAGGTTTTCCATGGTTCAGATGAGATATTGAATCTGATCAATACAATCATTAACTTTAACAAAACTTCAAAATGACTTTGCGCGTAGTATCGCGAAGATACACTACCGTGTGATCTTTTTATTTATCCAGGTAGATTATAGAGAAGTTGAGAACACATTATCTTTAACAATAACAACCTGGCAATAGGATAGTCATTTGGCATATTAGGTCATTTCTCTCACAATCATTTTTACTTTCTCTCTTCCTTGTTCTGTGTGAAAATGAGAAACATGCCAGACCCTTTAACCCCAGAACTCGCCCTCAGACAAATGGTAATGACTAAATTTAATACATTGACACCGGGAACAAATTCTGACTTGGAAGTCCTAAGAGCAGCTTTGACCCCCAATATGTAAAATCACTTATTTTGTCACAATGGGTTAAGAGATTTGCCTGATTCTCACTTCTCAAGTTAGAGATTCTAACTGATAGAGAGATTACCTCAAGCAGGACAGATCAGACATGATAGACAATACAAAGTGGGCCGTTGCTGGCTATGTTACTGTATGTATTTGGTCAGATATCCTTTTGCCTTTATGTTCAAGCTTTTGTATTGTCTTTATATATCTTGATCCGGTTTATTGGAATAAGAGTTAAGTGCTGTGGAGACTGATTACATATCCGCTGATTGCCATTGACTTGCTCATGTCTCAGCTCTCGATAACATAAAGCTCAACAGCTCTTTTCTCTGTCCATCCCCGCTAGCCACACTCAAACCCCATCCAGAAACAACATCTAGCCTTTAAGGACTTCTGTAGCTTGATTTTTATCAGATTGAATGAACCATTATGGCAAAACTTGCCTTTCAGAGTGGAGTTGCTAGCATATTTGGTTATTCCTACACAATAGCTCTAAGTACCTAGGGCAGGTTCTCCAACAGGTCTAACAACAGCTACCTGTAGCTCGCAGCCCACATATGAGTAGCTCACCAAGCAATTCTAAAAGTATGTGTCATTTTTCATGTTTTCAATCCCAAAATGCCACAAGTAAATCTCACATTCCTCACTTGCTAGATGTGCAATTAAAAGGCAAAGATGCACAATTAAAAGGGAATTCCATCATGTTCGTGAGGATCTCATCTTTCCATAGAGGGGTCAGTTTTTTGGGCAAAGCCATTGGGAAACTGCAGACGTTTTCGCGAGAAGACTGATTTTCAGGATGTCTCATGGTCTGACCAACACCGGTCTAGCTCTGTCACCTTTCACCGCAGATGCAGAAGTGTGACATCTGAGGGGACTCCCGAGTGGCGCAGTGGTCTAAGGCACTGCATCGCGGTGCTAGCTGTGCCACTAGAGATCCTGGTTCGAGTCCAGGCACTGTCACAGCCGGCTGTGACTGGGAGACCCATGTTGGTCCAGTTTGGCCAGCAGGATATCCTTGTCCCATCACGCTCTAGTGACTCCTGTGGCGGGCACGGGTAGATATCATGCATCACTAGTGACACATGCATGCACACTGACACGCAGGGATATCCTTGTCCCATCACGCTCTAGTGACTCCTGTGGCGGGCCGGGTGCATGCACACTGACACGGT
>NW_027010692.1:5000-29481 GCF_036934945.1 Oncorhynchus masou masou | reverse complement strand
TTAACGGGATTGCAGCCATAAGAAGTTAAACCAAATTAAACATGTTTCATTATCGAATTTGAGGCTAAATTGATGTATTATTTTTGATGTATTATATTAAGTTAAAATAAGTGTTCATTCAATAGTTGTAATTGTCATTATTACAAATAAATAAATACAAATCAGCAGATTAATCGGTATCGGCTTTTTTTGGTCCTCCAATAATCGGTATCGGTGTTGAAAAATCATAATCGGTCGACCTCTAGCGTTGATGGTATACTAAATTAAATGATCAAATATACAGACCACAAATTCAAATTGGCTCTTCTTAAACTCTAACATTATCCTTAGCCTGATGGTGGAGACAAATTTGATTACTATGGAATATGTGTGAGCAGCAATCCTCTGCAGTATCAACAGCAGACTCCAACATTTCCTCAGTGAAAACAGTGTCCTGAGCAAATGTCAAATTACCAAAATACCATACGACACACCATGTACACACCCTGCACACCCTTACTGAAAAACAAACAAAACAAAAGCAAAGTCCTCTCATGCTTTGTTGATTTCAATAAAGCTTTTGACTCAATTTGGCATGAGTGTCTGCTATACATATTGATGGAAAGTGGTATTGGGGGGAATTGGGGGGAAAAACATATGACATTATAAAATCAAAAACAACAAGAGTGCAGTTAAAATTGGCAAAAAACACACACATTTCTTTCCACATGGCCATGGGGTGAGACATGAATGCAGCTTGAGCCCCACCCTCTTCAACATATATATCAATGAATTGGCGAGGGCACCAGAACAGTCTGCAGCACCCGGTCTCAACCTACTAGAATCTGAAGTCAATTTGATGATGATCTGGTGCTTCTGTTCACAACCAAGGAGGGCCTACAGCAGCACCTAGATCTTCTGCACAGATTCTGTCAGACCTGGGCCCTGACAGTAGATCTCAGTAAGACATAAATAATGGTGTTCCAAAAATGGTCCAGTAGCCAAGACAAATAATACAAATTATATCTAGATGCTTTTGCCCTCGTGAACACAACAAATGATAACTAACTTAGCTTAAACATCAACACCACAGGTAACTTCCACAAGGCTGTGAACGATATGAGAGACAAGGCAAGAAGGGCTTTCTACACCATCAAAAGGAACATAAAACTCAACATCCCCATTAGGATCTGTTATTGAACCCATTGCCCTCTATGGTTGTGAAGGGTGAACCCGAGAGAAGAGTCCCCTCAGCCATCTGGTTTGGGGCTCTGTTCACAAACACAAACAGACCCCACAGAGCCCCAGGACAGAAACACATTTAGTCTCAGCCAAATTATGGGAAAACAAAAAAAAGATAACTATTTGGAACACAGGAAAGAATCAACCAAAAAACAGAGCACACTGAAATGCTGTCTGGCCCTAAACATAGAATACACATTGGCAGAATACCTGACCACTGTGACTGACCCAAAATTAAGAAAATCCTTGACTATGTACAGACTCAGTGAGCACAGCCTTGCTATTGAGAAAGGCCCCCATAGGCAGGAGTGAAGAGAGAGAAGACTATCTATATGCACGCTGCCCACAAAATGAGGTGGAAACTGAGCTACACTTCCTGACTTCCTGCCAAATTTATGACCACATTTGAGATACAGATTTCCCACAGATCACATAGAACCACATATCAAACATTGATAGTCTCCCATAAGAAAAGGGAAACCAGTGGAGCTTAGTCAGCTCATACTGTTGATACGAGACACAATACAGCCCCTATCTATGTCAGGGCAGGTAAGGGTCAGGACGGGAAACTGTAGGGCGAGAGAGAGAGTTGTAGAGAGAGAGAGAGAGAAACACAGAGAACCAGAAAACCTGAGCTTAAGCCTTCACTATGGTGAATCACTAAAACAATACGGAAATACACTAAGAATAAGAAGGAACAGTATGACAGAAAACAGCTCAATGTGATTGAAGAATCCATAGAATCAATTGACTTCTGGGAGAATTGGAAAGCACTGAACAAACAACAACATGACGAGCTATGTATCCAAAATGGAGATGTATGGATAAACCACTTCTCTAACCTTTTGGCCATTATAACAAAGAACCAAGTGCTAAAACATATACATGACCATTTACTAAACTTAGAATGAGCTATTAAAGACGACCAGAACCCACTGGATTCTCCAATTTCATTGAATGAACTAAACCCCAAAAGGCCTGTGGTGTTGATTAGAGGTCGACCGATTAATCGGAATGGCCGATTAATTAGGGCCGATTTCAAGTTTTCATAACAATCGGAAATCAATATTTTTGGGCGCCGATTTTGCCGATTTTTAAAATTTAATTTATTTTTATACCTTTATTTAACTAGGCAAGTCAGTTAAGAACACATTCTTATTCTCAATGACGACCTAGGAACGGTGGGTTAACTGCCTCGTTCAGGGGCAGAACGACAGATTTTTACCTTGTCAGCTCGGGGGGATTCAATCTTGCAACCTTACAGTTAAGGTCCAATGCTGTAATCACCTGTCTCTCATTGCACTCCACAAGGAGACTGCCTGCTACGCGATGCAGTGGAAGCCAAGGTAAGTTGCCTGCTAGCATTAAACTTATCTTACAAAATCAATCGATCATAATCACTAGTTATAACTACACATGGTTGTTGATATTACTAGTTTATTTAGCGTGTCCTGCATTGCATATAATCAGGGTATATGCAACAGTTTGGGCATTGCAAACTAATTTTCCAGAATTGTACATAATTATGACATACATTGAAGGTTGTGCAATGTAACAAGAATATTTAAACTTAGGGATGCCACCCGTTAGATAAAATACCGAATGGCTCCGTATTTCACTGAAATAATAAAAGTTTTCGAAATGATAGTTTCCGGATTCGACCATATTAATGACCAAAGGCTCGTATTTCTGTGTGTTATGTTATAATTAAGTCTATGATTTGATAGCGCAGTCTGACTGAGCGATGGTAGGCAGCAGCAGGCTCGTAAGCATTCATTCAAACAGCACTTTCGTGCGTTTTGCCAGCAGCTCTTCGCAAGCACAGCGTTGTTTATGACTTCAAGCCTATCAACCTAATGGCTGGTGTAACCGATGTGAAATGGCTAGCTAGTTAGCGGGTGCGCTAATAGCGTTTCAAACATCACTCGCTCTGAGACTTGGAGTAGTTGTTCCCCTTGCTCTGCAAGGGCCGCAGCTTTGTGGAGCGATGGGTAACGCTGCTTCCAGGGTGGCTGTTGTCGATGTGTTCCTGGTTCGAGCCCAGGTAGGGGCGAGGAGAGGGATGGAAGCTATACTGTTACACTGGCAATACTATAGTGCCTATAAGAACATCCAATAGTCAAAGGTATATGAAATACAAATGGTATAGAGAGAAATAGTCCTATAAATACTATATTAACTAAAACCTAAAACCTCTTACCTTGGAATATTGAAGTCTCATGTTAAAAGGAACCACCAACTTTCATATGTTCTCATGTTCTGAGCAAGGAACTCAAACATTAGCTTTCTTACATGGCACATATTGCACTTTTACTTCTCCAACACTTTGTTTTTGCATTATTTAACTTTTTATGGCTGCAGGGGCAGTATTGAGTAGCTTGGATGAAAAGGTGCCCAACGGCCAGCTCCTCAGTCTCAGTTGCTAATATATGCATATTATTATTAGTATTGGATAGAAAACACTCTGAAGTTTCTAAAACTGTTTGAATTATGTCTGTGACCATAACAGAACTCATACTGCAGGCAAACACCTGAGAAACTTCCACTTCCACTTCCTGTTTGTATTTTTTCTGGGGGTGGCAGATTTTCAACCAAGCTCTCATTGAAATTACAGCGAGAAATGGATGAGTTTTCACTTCCTACGCCTTCCACTAGATGTCAACAGTCAATAGAACTTGGTCTGGTGACTCTAATGTGAAGGGGGGGGGGTCGAATGAGACAGGAAATAGTCACCACTGCCACGAGTTGACCATGCTTTCACCATGCACGTTCACAGGGGAAGGACCTCCGTTCCACCGGTCATCTGAAGTCATTCTAATTCTCCGGTTGGAAAGTTATTCAAGATATATGTAAACAACATTCTAAAGATTGATTCAGTACATCGTTTGACATGTTTCTACTGACTGTTACGGAACTTTTGGACATTTCGTCATGTTATAGTGGACGCGCTTTGTGACTTCGGAATTGTTTACCAAATGCGCTAACCAAAGTAGCTAATTGGACATAAATAACGGACATTTTAGAACAAATCAAGCATTTATTGTGGGCCTGGGATTCCTAGGACTGCATTCTGATGAAGTTCATCAAAGGTAAGGAAACATTTATCATGTATTTTCTGGTTTCTGTTGACTCCAACATGGCGGCTAATTTGGCTTCTGTTCTGAGCTCCGTCTCAGATTATTGCATGGGTTGCTTTTTCCGTAAACTTTTTTTGAAATCTGACACAGCGGTTGCATTAAGGAGAGGTATATCTATAATTCCATGTGTATAACTTGTATTATCATCAACATTTATGATGAGTATTTCTGTTGAAACGACGTGGCTATGCAAAATTGCTTGATGTTTTTGGAACTAGTGAATCTAATAAGCCAATGTAAACTCAGATTTTTTTATATAAATATGAACTTTATCAAACAAAACATACATGTATTGTGTAACATGAAGTCCTATGAGTGTCATCTGATGAAGATAAAATGAATCACTAACCTTGAATTATCTCTATTTCTGCTTTTTGTGAATGCTATATTTCGCTGTAAAATGGCTGTGCCTATTGTGGTTTGGTGGAGACCTAACATAATCGGTTGTAGTGCTTTTGCTGAACAGCAAATTTGAAATCGGACACTTTGGTGGGATTAACAACGAGAATAGCTTTAAAATTGTATGAGACACATGTATGTTTGAGGGATGTTAATTGTGAGATTTTTGATGTTTTGAAACCCACACTTTGACTGGTTGTTGTCAAATCGCTCCCGTTAACGGGATTGCAGCCATAAGAAGTTAAACCAAATTAAACATGTTTCATTATCGAATTTGAGGCTAAATTGATGTATTATTTTTGATGTATTATATTAAGTTAAAATAAGTGTTCATTCAATAGTTGTAATTGTCATTATTACAAATAAATAAATACAAATCAGCAGATTAATCGGTATCGGCTTTTTTTGGTCCTCCAATAATCGGTATCGGTGTTGAAAAATCATAATCGGTCGACCTCTAGCGTTGATGGTATACTAAATTAAATGATCAAATATACAGACCACAAATTCAAATTGGCTCTTCTTAAACTCTAACATTATCCTTAGCCTGATGGTGGAGACAAATTTGATTACTATGGAATATGTGTGAGCAGCAATCCTCTGCAGTATCAACAGCAGACTCCAACATTTCCTCAGTGAAAACAGTGTCCTGAGCAAATGTCAAATTACCAAAATACCATACGACACACCATGTACACACCCTGCACACCCTTACTGAAAAACAAACAAAACAAAAGCAAAGTCCTCTCATGCTTTGTTGATTTCAATAAAGCTTTTGACTCAATTTGGCATGAGTGTCTGCTATACATATTGATGGAAAGTGGTATTGGGGGAATTGGGGGAAAACATATGACATTATAAAATCAAAAACAACAAGAGTGCAGTTAAAATTGGCAAAAAACACACACATTTCTTTCCACATGGCCATGGGGTGAGACATGAATGCAGCTTGAGCCCCACCCTCTTCAACATATATATCAATGAATTGGCGAGGGCACCAGAACAGTCTGCAGCACCCGGTCTCAACCTACTAGAATCTGAAGTCAATTTGATGATGATCTGGTGCTTCTGTTCACAACCAAGGAGGGCCTACAGCAGCACCTAGATCTTCTGCACAGATTCTGTCAGACCTGGGCCCTGACAGTAGATCTCAGTAAGACATAAATAATGGTGTTCCAAAAATGGTCCAGTAGCCAAGACAAATAATACAAATTATATCTAGATGCTTTTGCCCTCGTGAACACAACAAATGATAACTAACTTAGCTTAAACATCAACACCACAGGTAACTTCCACAAGGCTGTGAACGATATGAGAGACAAGGCAAGAAGGGCCTTCTACACCATCAAAAGGAACATAAAACTCAACATCCCCATTAGGATCTGTTATTGAACCCATTGCCCTCTATGGTTGTGAAGGGTGAACCCGAGAGAAGATTCCCCTCAGCCATCTGGTTTTGGGGCTCTGTTCACAAACACAAACAGACCCACAGAGCCCCAGGACAGAAACACATTTAGCCTCAGCCAAATTATGGGAAAACAAAAAAAGATAACTATATGGAACACAGGAAAGAATCAACCAAAAAACAGAGCACACTGAAATGCTGTCTGGCCCTAAACATAGAATACACATTGGCAGAATACCTGACCACTGTGACTGACCCAAAATTAAGAAAATCCTTGACTATGTACAGACTCAGTGAGCACAGCCTTGCTATTGAGAAAGGCCCCCATAGGCAGGAGTGAAGAGAGAGAAGACTATCTATATGCCCGCTGCCCACAAAATGAGGTGGAAACTGAGCTACACTTCCTGACTTCCTGCCAAATTTATGACCACATTTGAGATACAGATTTCCCACAGATCACACAGAACCACATATCAAACATTGATAGTCTCCCATAAGAAAAGGGAAACCAGTGGAGCACAAATAACATTGTAAATACAACCTATATTTAACTGTTTAAACTGTTGTGAGTGTAATGTTTAATGAAAAGGGTAGAGAGATGTAGAGAGAGATAGAGAGAGAGAAATAAAGAGGTATAGAGAGAGAGAGATGGATTGAGAGGAGTGGGGCCAGACTGGAGAGGCAGGCCAGCATAGGAAGACAGGGACAGGATACTGTAAAGAGAGGGAGTGATCTAGAGAGAGAGGCAGAGTCAGAGAGTCAAAGAGAGAAAGAAACAGGTGAGGCAGAGGGAGAGAGAGAGAGAGAGAGGCAGAGAAAGACAGAGAGGTACAGAGAGGAGCAGAAAAAGAGAGAGAGAGAGAGACAGGTAGGGAGAAAGATAGAGATGCAGAAAGAGAGAGATGCAGAAAAAGAGAGAGATGCAGAAAAAGAGAGAGATGGAAGGATAGAGAGGAGAGAGAAGGGCCATACCGGGCCCAGAGAGTCACGTCATAGCCAGGCAACTCCATTAGGATTCCACACAGTCCACAGGATGGCGCTAGCTGAGCATCTGCTGGCCAACCACACACCACTGCTCTGTCACACCGCTGCTCTGTCACGCCACTGGGACACGGATCCTTAGCAACACCACTCTCTGCATGGGAATGTGTGTGTGAACGCGTGTGCGTGTGTGCGTGGCTACGAGTGGTTGTCGAGGAGTCAAGGTTGTCTGTAGTAGTACAAGTGCTGTGTTATCTTCAGGCATACAACCCCCCCCCTCCCCCCCCCATGTCAGCAGAATGTAGGATTATTAATGTGTGTTACACCACTAATCCCCCACCAGGGACCTGTGGGCCGCTGTCAGCAGTTTGTACAACGCGCGGAGGGTCCCGGCTGGCCTTGCATGTCAACACAAGCATTAAACAGAATGGGGGAACACTTTATTAATTATAAACCGTTTATTAGGCATTTATACAAACCGTCTATAAAACCGTTTATAAGGCGTTTATACAAACCGTTTATAAGGCATTTATACAAACCGTCTATAAAACCATTTATAGGGCATTTATAAAACCGTTTATAAGGCATTTATAAAACCGTTTATAAGGCATTTATACAAACCGTTTATAAGGCGTTTATAAAACCGTTTATAAGGCGTTTATAAAACCGTTTATAAGGCGTTTATAAAACCGTTTATAAGGCGTTTATAAAACCGTTTATAAGGCGTTTATAAAACCGTTTATAAGGCGTTTATAAAACCGTTTATAAGGCATTTATAAAACCGTTTATAAGGCATTTATACAAACTGCCTATAAAACCATTTATATGGCATTTATAAAACCGTTTATAAGGCATTTATAAAACCGTTTATAAGGCGTTTATAAAACCATTTATAGGGCATTTATAAACCGTTATGGCATTTATAAACCGTTTATAAACCGTTTGCTCACCATGTATTAAACATGACTCCCACATGTGTAATGTTATTAAGCTAGTTATTCAGACATGCATATTTAGTTCCTTAAACATCCTGTGTTGTGTGTTGGTTTTATCACTAGGTACTGCTGGAATGTCTACCAATGGCATACCCACCTTGTTGTGGCATATTACACAAGTCACTCAACACTTAGAAAGTATAAATAGCACTCACTTTTGATTAGAGAGAGATCGCAAAAATACTTTATTAATGATTAGTAAATGGTTTATTAATGAGGGAGTAATTATTAATTGATAAATGGTAAACACACACTTTATAAAATGCTTAATAAATGGTTAATTATGGATCCGTGTTACCGGGAAAGGCATTATGTTCCCATTCCACTGATAAGCGGTGAGCCTTGATTACAAAAGGCACAGCCAGCCAGGCAGCTGTAGCTGTATGGGGGCCCCGAGGGACCAATGGGACAGAGCTAAACGGGATAGAGGAGAACAGAGCGAGAGGGCCACAGGGGAGCTGGGTTCACCCACTGCTATAGTCCTATCTCCTGCTTTGTGGGGAGAGAGGAGGAGAGAGAGGAATCCCGGAGTAATACCACCACTGCTATAGGCTAGTCAGATATGAAAGACTGTGCTGTATGAGAGTATAGTAGAGATTGTTATGACTGCCCGGGGCCCCCTTACCCTCCACAGTTTTATGGCTGTCATAAAATACTCTGCTTCTGGGCTCTGTTGTATTCAGATTGGAATGTGACTTTGGAACACAGAGACACTTGGCCAAACTCTGACATCAAAAAGTTGAATAATTGAACAGTATTTCTGTATTCCAAACAGTTGGAGTGGTCCATGGGCAATTAAGGGAACAGACATGTCGAGTTTGTTTCATTTGGTGACCTCATGAAGGACAGGAGACAACACACTACTGTTTCTTTAGTTGTATACACTTCTCAATGATGGGGTTTGCATTATACCTAAACGTCACGGAACGCCCCTTTCCACAGAGTTAATAAAGGACACATGACAAAATGTACATTTAGTCAAGAGAACGCAGGATGGCTACCACTCTATAGACCAAGAAGACTAAGACGTGAGCCGGATGTTGCAAAATGGTTTAAACTACAACTCTACTGAAGGACAAGACCAGAGAACGGGGGATCATCCCCACACTGAAATGGTTGTGAAATCTACAAACTAAAGACCAATTATTCAGTTCGCGGCTGTTTAAATACTTTAGTCTGGTAAACGCATCCGTTCGAACGACCGAAAGGTACTATGACGTATCCATTATAACAAGCTACAACTACGAAAGACTTTGAGGACAAACCAGAGACGAACCAGACAAACCAGAGACTTTCTGTAGACTAACTATCCAGCAGATGGATCGGCGACCACAGAGAGACACAACAAAGGCATACACTCGTAAATATGTCAATTGTATTTTCGAATGAGCGACTGTGCATGTTCAGAGAGTTAGCATTTCCATGAGCGTAGTCAACTGTATGTACATGTGTCCACTCTGAGTTTCCCGCTCTTGAACTGTCCCCACCCCTTGCCTTTGTCTACCAAGCTGTTATATCAGTTTCTTTGTGTCATGTTAGTAACCAATGTATGACCTACTGTGTGTGTGTGTGTTTGTTTATGTAATTCTGGAATTGATTATAGTTGGTTAGTAAATAAATAATTAAGCCAATTTGTATATCGCTGAATCATGACTAGGCTTCGTGCAGATATCCAAGGGTTTGTGACATTCAGGAATGAGACTGATGAGGTAATAATACATTAATATAATACACGGATGAGTTAACAATACATTAATATAAGACACTGATGAGGTAACAATACATTAATATAAGACACTGATGAGGTAATAATACATTAATATAATACACTGATGAGGTAACAATACATTAATATAAGACACTGATGAGGTAACAATACATTAATATAAGACACTGATGAGGTAATAATACATTAATATAATACACTGATGAGGTAACAATACATTAATAGAAGACTGTAAGATATGAAAATATCAGAGTTAATTTGGGAAATACAGACTCTTTAAACATTGTCCCGTGGTTCCCTGACTTCCTAGTTAAAGTTTACATGATAAGTTTAATGACGTAAGAATAATTACACATAGAGAATTGATTTGATAATATAACAGTCTTCACATTTAATGATAGTCACGTTACGACAAGATGCAGTACTGTCAGAAGCATCAAAGTTGTCAGCACTGTAATAGCATGTAATAACATGTGAACAAGGGAGCTAGCATGATAAAATGAGAACACAAAGGATAACTGAGAATTGACAAACATTCAATGTGCTAACTTGTTTGGGATAGGGGGCAGTATTTTGACGTCCTGGATGAAAAGCGTGCCCAAAGTAAACTGCCTGTTACTCAGGCCCAGAAGCTAGGATATGCATATAATTGGCAGATTTGGATAGAAAACACTCTAAAATAATATCTGTGAGTATAACAGAACTGATATTGCAGGCGAAACCCCAAGGACAAACCATCCTCCCCCAAAAAAATTCAGCCTACCACTATTTTCAATGGCTGTCACTTTTATGATAAGCGAAGTCCTCCCAGATTGTAGTTCCGAGGGCTTCCACTAGTTGTCAACAGTCTTTAGAAAGAGTTTCAGCCTGTTTTATTTTTTAAATGAGCCAGAAATTGTAGTTTTTCTAGGTGGCTCGCATTTTGGCTGTAGTGTTTCCAAGCACGTGAATGAGAGTGCGTTCTTTGGTATTTTTCTCAGGTAAAGACAATAACGATTCTCCGTCTTAAATTTGATCATTTATTTACGTATTAGGGTACCTAAGGTTTGATTATAAACGTTGTTTGACTTGTTTGGAAAAGTTTATTAGTAACGTTTGGGATTCATTTTGTATGCATGGAGGGAAACTGGGTGGATTATTGACTGAAGCGTCCCAGCTAAACTGAGTTTTTATGGATATAAAGAAGGACATTATTGAACAAAATGACCATTTGTGATGTAACTGGAACCTTTTGGAGTACCAACAGAAGAAGATCATCAAAGGTAAGGCATTTATTATATTGCTATTTCTGACTATCGTGTCGCACCTGCCTGGTTGAAATATGTTTTTCCTGGTTTTGTATGCGAGGCGCTGTCCTCAGATAATCGCATGGTGTGCTTTCGCCGTAAAGCCTTTTTGAAATCTGACAGCGGCTGGATTAACAAGAAGTTAAGCTTTATTTTGATGTATTACACTTGTGATTATATGAAAGTTAAATATTTATAAAACTGTAGTTTGAATTTCGCGCCCTGCAATTTCAGCGGATGTTGTTCGAGGTGTCCCGCTAGCGGCACTCCTTTCCCAAAGAGGTTTTAACAGTGTCATCAATAACCTTGTCAACCAGAGCATTTCAATTTGCTGGACACAGTCTTTTCAACATTTTAAACTGGGAAAAAATAGAAGAACGCATGTTTTTGTGCTGTGTTGAGAATAGAGAAGAAAATGGGAAGTGAAATGGCTGGTAGGACACAGAAGAGCACGTCCACAGGCAATCTCATTTGTTAAAGTACTAGTCTGTCTGTGGGTGACACTACTTGTATAAAGGAGATGTCTATCATAACATGAGGAGTCTATATTCAGAACTTCTCTAAGCTTCATCATCTTTTTCTCATCTGACCAGGGATGTGAAAATAGGTGTCACTCCTCGGTTCCCTCACTACAGGGACTTTACTTCTGCAATACTTGTGCATGCGAGTCACTTCCCTGCCGAGTCAGCGTGATTAACCATAGATGTGTGCATGCGAGTCACTTCCCTGCCGAGTCAGCGTGATTAACCATAGATGTGTGCATGCGAGTCACTTCCCTGCCGAGTCAGCGTGATTAACCATAGATGTGTGCATGCGAGTCACTTCCCTGCCGAGTCAGCGTGATTAACCATAGATGTGTGCATGCGAGTCACTTCCCTGCCGAGTCAGCGTGATTAACCATAGATGTGTGCATGCGAGTCACTTCCCTGCCGAGTCAGCGTGATTAACCATAGATGTGTGCATGCGAGTCACTTCCCTGCCGAGTCAGCGTGATTAACCATAGATGTGTGCATGCGAGAAACTTCCCTGCCGAGTCAGCGTGATTAACCATAGATGTGTGCATGCGAGTCACTTCCCTGCCGAGTCAGCGTGATTAACCATAGATGTGTGCATGCGAGTCACTTCCCTGCCGAGTCAGCGTGATTAACCATAGATGTGTGCATGCGAGTCACTTACCTGCCGAGTCAGCGTGATTAACCATAGATGTGTGCATGCGAGTCACTTCCCTGCCGAGTCAGCGTGATTAACCATAGATGTGTGCATGCGAGTCACTTCCCTGCCGAGTCAGCGTGATTAACCATAGATGTGTGCATGCGAGTCACTTCCCTGCCGAGTCAGCGTGATTAACCATAGATGTGTGCATGCGAGTCACTTCCCTGCCGAGTCAGCGTGATTAACCATAGATGTGTGCATGCGAGTCACTTCCCTGCCGAGTCAGCGTGATTAACCATAGATGTGTGCATGCGAGTCACTTCCCTGCCGAGTCAGCGTGATTAACCATAGATGTGTGCATGCGAGTCACTTCCCTGCCGAGTCAGCGTGATTAACCATAGATGTGTGCATGCGAGTCACTTCCCTGCCGAGTCAGCGTGATTAACCATAGATGTGTGCATGCGAGTCACTTCCCTGCCGAGTCAGCGTGATTAACCATAGATGTGTGCATGCGAGTCACTTCCCTGCCGAGTCAGCGTGATAAACCATACATGTGTGCATGCGAGTCACTTCCTTGCCGAGTCAGCGTGATTAACCATAGATGTGTGCATGCGAGTCACTTCCCTGCCGAGTCAGCATGATTAACCATAGATGTGTGCATGCGAGTCACTTCCCTGCCGAGTCAGCGTGATTAACCATAGATGTGTGCATGCGAGTCACTTCCTGCCGAGTCAGCGTGATTAACCATAGATGTGTGCATGCGAGTCACTTCCCTGCCGAGTCAGCGTGATTAACCATAGATGTATGCATGCGAGTCACTTCCCTGCCGAGTCAGCGTGATTAACCATAGATGTGTGCATGCGAGTCACTTCCCTGCCGAGTCAGCGTGATTAACCATAGATGTGTGCATGCGAGTCACTTCCCTGCCGAGTCAGCGTGATTAACCATAGATGTGTGCATGCGAGTCACTTCCCTGCCGAGTCAGCGTGATTATGGCCACCTGTGGCATCCTTTCAAAAGCAATGCAATATGAAGGTAACGGAGCTATGAGATGGAGGCCAGGTCTGGTCTTTACTTCCTGTTCCTCAGCAGGAAGTCTGCTTGGGCTTGCTCTCATAAATCTCCATGGCAGCCATGATGCCTATATATGTCTATCTTCCTCTTTGCACGGCAAAACAATGAATTTCAGTCACGAGAGAGATCTTGTTTTGACGTTGTACTGCGTGTTGTTTCACTGCCCCGTTCATTCTTAGGTTAGGCCTATTGTAATCTCTCAACATTTAGGCATTTCAAATCAAATCAAATTGTATTAGTCACATGCGTCGAATACAACAGGTATAGACCTTACAGTGAAATGCTTACTTACGAGCCCCTAACCAACTGTGCAGTTTAAAAACAATATGGATAAGAATAAGAGATTTAAGTATCAAGTAATTAAAGAGGAGCAGTAAAACAAATGACAATATATGCAGGGGGGAGCCGGTACAGAGTCAATGTGGAGGCTATATACAGGGAGGTGCCAGTACAGAGTCAATGTGGAGGCTATATACAGGGGGAGCCGGTACAGAGTCAATGTGGAGGCTATATACAGGGGGAGCCGGTACAGAGTCAATGTGGAGGCTATATACCGGGGGGTGCCGGTACAGAGTCAATGTGCAGGCTATATACACGGGGGTGCCGGTACAGAGTCAATGTGGAGGCTATATACAGGGGGTGCCGGTACAGAGTCAATGTGGAGGCTATATACCGGGGGGTGCCGGTACAGAGTCAATGTGGAGGCTATATACCGGGGGTGTGCCGGTACAGAGTCAATGTGGAGGCTATATACAGGGGGGTGCCGGTACAGAGTCAATGTGCAGGCTATATACAGGGGGTGCCGGTACAGAGTCAATGTGGAGGCTATATACAGGGGGTGCCGGTACAGAGTCAATGTGGAGGCTATATACAGGGGGTGCCGGTACAGAGTCAATGTGGAGGCTATATACAGGGGGTGCCGGTACAGAGTCAATGTGGAGGCTATATACAGGGGGTGCCAGTACAGAGTCAATGTGGAGGCTATATACAGGGGGGTGCCGGTACAGAGTCAATGTGGAGGATATATACAGGGGGGTGCCGGTACAGAATCAATGTGGAGGCTATATACAGGGGGGAGCCGGTACAGAGTCAATGTGGAGGCTATATACAGGGTCACAGAATCAATGTGGAGGCTATATACAGGGGGTGCCAGTACAGAGTCAATGGTCAATGTGGAGGCTATATACAGGGGGGTGCCGGTACAGAGTCAATGTGCAGGCTATATACAGGGGGGTGCCGGTACAGAGTCAATGTGGAGGCTATATACAGGGGGGGTGCCGGTACAGAGTCAATGTGCAGGCTATATACAGGGGGGTGCCGGTACAGAGTCAATGTGGAGGCTATATACAGGGGGGTGCCAGTACAGAGTCAATGTGCAGGCTATATACAGGGGGGTGCCAGTACAGAGTCAATGTGCAGGCTATATACAGGGGGGTGCCAGTACAGAGTCAATTTTCAGGCTATATACAGGGGGGTGCCAGTACAGAGTCAATGTGCAGGGGCACCGGTTAGTTGAGGTAGTTATGTACATGTAGTTAGAGTTAATTAAAGTGACTATGCATAGATTACAACAGAGAGTGGCAGGGGTGTGGAGAGTGGAGGGGAGGGGGGAATGTGAATAGTCTGGGTAGTCATTTGATTAGATGTTCAGGGGTCTTATGGCTTGGGGGTAGAAGCTGTTTAGAAGCCTCTTGGATCTAGACTTAGGGCTCCGGTTCCGCTTGCCGTGCGGTAGCAAAGAGAACAGTTTATGACTTGGGTGGCTGGACTCTGAAAATGTTCAGGGCTTTCCTCTGACACCGCCTGGTATAGAGGTCCTGGATGGCAGGAAGCTTGGCCCCGGTGATGTACTGGGCCGTTCGCACTACACTCTGGAGTAGAGGTCGGGTTTTCATAACAATCGTTAATCGGCCTTTTTTAACTCAGATTATCGACAATTACATTGCAATCCACGAGGAAACTGCGTGGCAGGCTGACCACCTGTTACGCGGGTGCAGCGTCAAAAGGACCTTGCAAGGAGCCAAGGTAGATTGCTAGCTAGCATGAAAAAACTGATCTTATAAAAAAACTATCAATCTTCAAATAATCACTAGTTAACTACATATGTTTGATGATATTACTAGGTACACTAGCTTGTCCTGCGTTGCATATGATCAATGTGGTGCCTGTTAATGTATCATCAAATCACAGCCTACTTCAACTTCGCCAAACGGGTGATGATTTAACAAAAGCGCATTGCTTTTCTTCACAGAAGTACATTTTTTTAAATAAATTAATGTTAGCAGGCAATATGAACTAGGGAAATTGTGTCTTGCGTTCAGTGCAACCAGAGTCAGGGTATATGCAACAGTTTGGGCCGCCTGGCTCATTACGAACTGTGAACTAATTTGCCAGAATTTTACATAATTATGACATAACATTGAAGGTTGTGCAATGTAACAGCAATATTTAGGTTGCCACCCATTCGATAAAATACGGAACGGTTCCGTATTTCACTGAAAGAATAAACGTTTTGTTTTCTAAATACTAGTTTCTGGATTAGACCTTATTAAAGTGTTTATGTGTTTATTATATTATAATGAAGTCTATGATTTGATATTTGATAGAGCAGTCTGACTGAGCGGTGGTCGGCACCAGCAGGCTCGTAAGCATTCATTCAAACAGCACTTTCCTGCGTCACCCCGCTCCTCCGCTCTCTCCACTGGCTTCCAGTTGAAGCTCGCATCCGCTACAAGACCATGGTGCTTGCCTAGCAATGGCTCTGAAGGCACACCCAAACAAGGGCACTGCTCCACCTCTGGCCTTTGAGGAAGTACAGTTCCCACTCAGCCCAGTCAAACTGCCTAATGGTGGAACAAACTCCTCACGACGCCAGGACAGCGGAGTCAATCACCACCTTCCGGAGACAACTGAAACCCCACCTCTTCAAGGAATACCTAGGATAGGATAAAGTAATCCTTCTCACCCCCCCCTTAAATTATTTAGATGCACTATTGTAAAGTGGCTGTTCCACTGGATGTCAGAAGGTGAATTCACCAATTTGTAAGTCGCTCTGGATAAGAGCGTCTGCTAAATGACTTAAATGTAAATGTAATGTAAATGTTTGCCAGCAGCTCTTAGCAATGCTTGAAGCACAGTGCTGTTTATGACTTGAAGCCTATCAACTCCTGAGATTAGGCTGGCAATACTAAAGTGCCTATAAAAACATCCAATAGTCGAAGGTACAGTGTATATGAAATAGTAATGGTACAGAGAGAAATAGTCAACGCGTCATAATTCCTAGAATAAGTACAACCTAAAACTTCTTACCTGGGAATATTGAAGAACTGAGAATAATGAACCACCAGCTTTCATATGTTCTCATGTTCTGAGCAAGGAACTTACATGGCACATATTGCACTTTTACTTTCTTCTCCAACACTGTGTTTTTTAATTATTTAAACCAAATTGAACATGTTTCATTATTTATTTGAGTCTAAATAGATTGTATTTATGTATTATATTAAATTAAAATAAAAGTGTTCATTGTTTATTCAATATTTTTGTAATTGTCATTATTACAAATATATATTTAAAAATCGGCCAATTAATCGGCATCGGCTTTTTTTGGTCCTCCAATAATCGGTATCGGTATCGGCTTTTTTTGGTCCTCCAATAATCAGTATCGGCGTTGAAAAATCATAAATCGGTCGACCTCTACTCTGTAGTGCCTTGCGGTCAGAGGCCGAGCAGTTGCCATACCAGGCAGTGATGCAACAAGTCAGGATGCTCTCGATAGTGCAGCTGTAGAACTTTTTGAGGATCTGAGGACCAATGCCAAATCTTTTCCGTCTGCTGAGGGGGAATAGATTTTGTCGTGCCCTCTTTATGACTGTCTTGGTGTGCTTGGACCATGTTAGTTTGTTGGTGATGTGGACACCAAGGAACTTGAAGCTCTCAACCTGCTCCACTGCAGCCCATCGATGAGAATGGGGGAGTGCTCGGCCCTCCTTTTCCCGTAGTCCACAATCATCTCCTTTGTCTTGATCACATTGAGGGAGAGGTTGTCCATCCCCATTCCACCCCCATTGTCCACCCCCATTCATCCCCATTCCACCCCCATTGTCCACCCCCATTGTCCACCCCCATTGCCCATCCCCATTCAAAATAGATACCCTGAATACAATGACCAAAGCACTAACAAAATTATATTATATTTCATTATGTAAAAGCCTCATTTGAGAGAGAGGTAGCGAGGGGGAGGCAGAAAGAGAGTAAGGGGAGGCAGAGAGAGAGGAGAGAGAGAGAAAGAGGAGAGAGCGAGAGAGACAGACAGGCAGAAAGGCAGGCAGAAAGGCAGGCAGAGAGAGAAGTAGGCCTAATTGTAATGACTACTTATAGCCAGCCGTTTAATCATAATCTGTGACACTGTCACTCAAGTTGTCTCTTCTAGACTGTGTTGCTTCTCAATATCATGACTGTTTTCCGTTCAAGAAAAACTCAAAGTAATTTAGAAGTTAACACTGCTGTGCACTGTGCAGAATAGACAGGATACAACAACTAGGTCTTCATTACACACATATGGATGAGTCATATCTCTCTAGAACATCCCAGACAGCTACCTAAGAATAGTAAAGCCCCCTTTACTGGCTCAAATAGCCGAACAATCAGCCCGTTACCAACTCTTTGTAAACTTTGGGGAAAAATGGTCTTTGGCCAGAAACAATACTAATAGTAAACAAATTGACAACCGATTTTCAGCACGCATATAGGGAAGGACATTCAACAAGCACAGCACTTACATAAATGACTGATGATTGGCTGACATAAAAAGATTGTTGGGGCTGTTTTGATAGACTTCCGTGCAGCTTTTGAAAACCTTTATTTAACTAAGCAAGTCAGTTAAGAACAAATTCTTATTTTCAATGACTGCCTAGGAACAGTGGGTTAACTGCCTTGTTCAGGGGCAAAACAACAGATTTTTACCTTGTCAGCTCGGGGATTCTATCTTGCAACCTTTACAGTTACTAGTCCAACACTACCTGCCGCCCCATCGATCATAGTCTGTTGCTGGAAAAACTAATGTGTTATGGCTTTACATTCCCTGCTATGTTGTGGATAAAGAGTTACTACCTGTCTAACAGAACACAGAGGGTGTTCTTTAATGGAAGCCTCTCCAGCATAATCAAGTTAGAAGCAGAAATTCCCCAGGGCAGCTGTCTAGGCCCCTTACCTTTTCAATCTTTACTAACGACATGCCACTGGCTTTGAGTAAAGCCGGTGTGTCTATGTATGCGGATGACTCAACACTACACACGTCAGCTACTACAGCGACTGAAATGACTGCAACACTCAACAAAGAGCTGCAGTTAGTTTCAGAATGAGTGGCAAGGAATAAGTTAGTCCTAAATATTTCTAAACTAAAAGCATTTTATTTGGAACAAATCATTCATTAAACCCTAAATATTGTAATGAATAATGTGAGAATTTAGCAAGTTGATGTGACTAAACTGCTTGGAGTAACCCTGGATTGTAAACTGTCATGGTCAAAACATATTGATACAACAGTAGCTAAGATGGGGAGATGTCTGTCCATAATAAAGCGCTGCTCTGCCTTCTTAACCTTCTTAACAGCACTATCAACAAGGCAGGTCCTACAGGCTCTAGTTGTCAGACCTGGACTACTGTTCAGTCAGGTGCCACAAAGAGGGACTTAGGAAAATTGCAAATGGCTCAGAACAGGGCAGCAAGGCTGGCCCTTGGATGTACACAGAAAGCTAACATTAATAATATGCATGTCAATCTCTCCTGGCTCAAAGTGGAGGAGAGATCGACTTAATCACTACTTGTTTTTGTAAGAAGTGTTGACAACCTGAATGCACCAAGCTGTCTGTTTTAACTACTGGCACACAGCTCGGACACCCATGCATACCCCACAAGACATGCCACCAGAGGTCTCTTCACTGTCCCCAAGTCCAGAAAACACTATGGTAGGCACACTCTATTCCACATCAAGTAACTCATGCAAGCAGTAAAATATGTATTTAATAAAAAAGAAGATAAATATACACCTTAAGAACAGCGGGGACTGTGAAGCAACACAAACATAAGCACAGACACACACACACACACACACACACACACACACACATACAATAACATATGCACTATACACACACACACATACAATAACATACGCACTATACACACACACACACATACAATAACATACGCACTATACACACACACACACATACAATAACATACACACTATACACACACACACACATACAATAACATACGCACTATACACACATACACACACACATACAATAACATACGCACTATACACACATACACACACACACACATACAATAACATACGCACTATACACACATACACACACACATACAATAACATACGCACTATACACACACACACACATACAATAACATACGCACTATACACACACACACACACATACAATAACATACGCACTATACACACACACACACACACATACAATAACATACGCACTATACACACACACACATACAATAACATACGCACTATACACACACACACACATACAATAACATACGCACTATACACACACACACACACACACACACACACACACACACACACATACAATAACATACACACTATACACACACACACACATACAATAACATACGCACTATACACACACACACACACACACACACACACACACACACATACAATAACATACACACTATACACACACACACACACACATACAATAACAGACGCACTATACACACACACACATACAATAGCATACGCACTATACACACACATACACGTGGATTTTGTGTTGTAGACATCTGGTAGTAGAGTAGGGGCCTGAGGGCAAATAGGTCATGTATTGTGAAATCTGTTGTAAATGTATTGGAATGTTTTTTAAATTGTATAACTGCCTTCATTTTTGCTGGACTCCAGGAAGAGTAATGGGGATCCATAATAAATGTGAATACAGCCTATTTAAGAGTTGGAGAAGATGTCACTAATTGCAGGTCATACCTCGACTCAACACTTCACAGTGCCAAGTGCATTCACGCACCATACCGATGAAATAACCGGTATAACAGATTGCTATTAATTTGATGATTCCAAGCATGGCATCATTTATATGGGAGTGAAATTACATTTATCACACAATTTCTGTTACACATTGCCAGGTGTTATTCTGGTGATAGGTCTACCATTGACAGGCGGATGCGTCCTGCAAACCAAGGTAGGCTACTGGTATGCTATAAAGTATGGAAACCGACAGACGAAACACCTCTGGTCAGTTATCAGTTCCCGGTAGATATTTCGTGCTGTGGATGCTCTCCCTTTACAAATGGACGCGCACAGCTGTCCATGTCGCCCTGATGTCCGTAGCCTACAGTAGGTTGGTAGATATGGGCTACAGCACTACATGTGTGTAGCCTACAACACTGGCAATTGGGTGAAGCGAGCCAGACCCTACACACAACGGTTGAAACGATGCCAAGTGCACGACATGGCTGTACACTGTACAGTAATAATGTGACATAGCCTACCTGTGAAATGTTGCAGCGTCGTGCCTTGTACCCAGAGGCTCAGTACTTGCTGCACTGATAGATTGACAGAAAAATCCCTGTTCATGTTTCTGTCGCCGCCGCGGCCGGGGTTCGCACCCCTCTTTGTCAAATGGCTGTACGTGGCTTTTGACGAAGACATCGAGGAGACCGGGGTGGCATGAGCTCGGAGGCTTTATCCCCCGGCGCGCACACCTCTACCGGTGCCTCTGTTTCGGCTTGACGTTGTTCATTTCCGCGCGGGGAAGGAAAGGGCCAACGGCTAGTCTGCTCGTGCTCATTCTCGGACGCAGCGGCTGATTTTTGGAGGCCATGATGAGGATGGGATGGCAGCGCGAGAGAGCATAGCGCACACGGAGGTGTGGTCCTACATCAGCCAGTCTCTCTACATAACCCTTAAAGGGGCCGTCACCGGTTAAAGTGGGGTGTACGCTAAACCTACGAGTTACCGTTTTGATATTGTAGCCCTTTATGAATGGTAAACAAAAGATGAGTAATCAGTACAGTAGTGTTTACACTGAAAACCTGCGTAATCATGTGGCACATGTGGGCGTAATTGAGCGGTAAAATTGCGAAAATCAGTGAGAGGACTATTGGCTGTAGTATCCTGCATATATTTACTATGAAAATAATGATGCGTTTTTGTATTGCAGGGCGTTGTCTGTGACGTCTCATCGTTGCCGGTACTGTCCATGGTGCTGATTTGCTCCCAGTTGAGTCAATCCTAAAACGCCTGATAACAGTAGAGGTGGGTAATATCAATAAGAGATATCATATTCAGCAGATCATATTCTCTATTACCATCATCTGAGTCAATATTAAGATCATCGTTCGGGAATTTATCAGAGAGAAATGTATAAGCTAACGTTCCAAAAACAATGAGTTCTGCTTTCAAGGCAGATGAGAAGTCTGAAAGCTTCAACTCTACTTTTTATTTGTTTATTTATCAGGGACCTGAACAGCACGATAAGGAACGAGAGCAAGCAAGTTATAGAGCTCTTCCCACTATGTGGTCCTTTCAACAAATACATTTTAGGAATTAGATCCATGCTTAGCATGTTTTGTATTTCACATCAAGATGGTGGTGAGACTTTTCACTGTATCACTAATAAACATGAAATAACTTAGATTATTCACAGATTCACGATCTCCTCTGAACAGTTGATGTTGAGATGTGTCTGTTACTTGAACTCTGTGAAGCATTTATTTGTTTCTCTTTTCTTATTTGAGCTGTTCTTGCCATAATATGGACTTGGTCTTTAACCAAACAGGGCTATCTTCTATATAACACCCCTACCTTGTTACAACACAACTGATTGGCACAAACGTATTAAGAAGGAAAGAAATTCCAAAAAATGAACTTTTAACAAGGCATACCTGTTAATTGAAATGCATTCCAGGTGATTACCTCATGAAGCTGGTTGAGAGAATGCCAAGCGTGTGCAAAGCTGTCATCAAGGCAAAGGGTGGCTACTTTGAAGAATGTAAAATCTAAAATATATTTACATAACACTTTTTTGGTTACTTCCTGATTCCATATGTGTTATTTTATAGTGTTGATGTCTTCACTACTATTCTACAATGTAGATAATAGTCAAAATAAAGAAAAACCCTTGAATGAGTAGGTGCGTCCAAACTTTTGCCTGGTACTGTATATTTTTGTATGTAATCTATAAGCATTTTGGGATTTTTAGTGGATTATTTAACACATATTGAATGTATAATGCAGCAATGTAAAATGTATTTGCTTTTCTTTCTATGTTATCTTTGATAACTATGTCTACATTCATTACCAGAGGAAAATGGTTACATTTCTGTGGGGGTTTGTTTGTAAGAACAAACATCTATAGAACTAGACCAATGACACAGTATAACTTTAATTTGAATGATTCATTATCAACACATTAAACACTGCAAAGAAATGCTAATTTTAGTACAGAATCATTTAGACTGTAATTCAATTTCATAGTCTGGTGGTTGTGAAAGAGAGAGAGAGACAAAGACAGAAAGAGACAAAGATAGAGAGAGAAAGAGAGAAGAGAAACAGAGACAGAGAGAGGGGGGGGAAGAGAGAGTGAAAGTGAGAGGAGAGAGGAGACAGAAAGAGAGGAAAGTCAAACAGAGAGAGAAAAGAGGGGAGAAAGATGAGAGTCAGAGAGAGAAAAGAGAGGAGAATGAGAGAGAAAAGAAGAGTCAGAGAGAAAAGGAGGGAAACGAGAGAGAAAAGAGGGGAGAAAGATGAGAGTCAGAGAGAGAAAGAGAGGAGAACGAGAGAGAAAAAAAAACATGAGAGAGAGAGAGAGAGAGAAAAGAGAGAGGAGTGGCTGCTATTGAAAGTTAACTGTGTTTATGGGTGATCAGGGGTGTATTCATTTTGCAGATTCTGTTGAAATACGTTTCTTAAACGGAACCAAATGGAACAAAACGGGGATACACATTCCTGAATTTGTTCAATAGAAACTCTCGTATGCAAATGATAGGGAAAAGTTGAGTATCATGTCGTAGTCTAAACCTATCTCTATTACATTGAACTGGGTGAATGGAATATTTTTTATTATTTTTTTTTTTATTCAACCAGGCAAGTCAGTTAAGAACAAATTCTTATTTTCAATGACGGCCTGGGAACAGTGGGTTAACTGCCTATTCAGGGGCAGAACGACAGATTTGGCCGGTGGGGGTTTGAACGACAGACCTTGTCAGCTCGGGGGTTTAACCACTAGGCTACCCTGCAACCTCTAACCGGCTACCCTGCCGCCCTCTTACCCTGCGCCTCTACACTCTAACCACCCTAGTCCAACACTCTAACCACTAGGCTACCTGCCGCCTCTACACTCTAACCACTAGGCTACCCTGCCGCCTCTACACTCTAACCACTAGGCTACCCTGCCGCCTTTACACTCTAACCACTAGGCTACCCTGCCGCCTCTTACACTCTAACCACTAGGCTACCCTGCTCTACCTCTAACCACTCTAACCACTAGGCTACCCTGCCGCCTCTACACTCTAACCACTAGGCTACCCTGCCGCTACACTCTAACCACTAGGCTACCCTGCCGCCTCTACACTCTAACCACTAGGCTACCCTGCCGCCTCTACACTCTAACCACTAGGCTACCCTGGCTGCCCTGCCTCTACACTCTAACCACTAGGCTACCCTGCCGCCTCTACACTCTAACCACTAGGCTACCCTGCCGCCTCTACACTCTAACCACTAGGCTACCCTGCCGCCTCTACACTCTAACCACTAGGCGAGAGTCATCCAATATGCTGTAATAGAAATAAGGACATGCTCATGAAAAAAAAAATCGTCCTCCCTCATCTTAAATGGCACCAACATCCACTGTCTCACAGACAATGGAGGATGGTATAAAGAAACACTATTGTTCTGGTCTGTGATATAAGGTATTGAAATGGATAAGCATTGGATTGCAGTGTGTATCTGACTTCCATAACAACTTGTGAGGAATTCAGCTCTGGTAGATGACTGGGAGTGAAGGGAAGTCTTTACTCCATCCCAC
>NW_027010691.1:0-29487 GCF_036934945.1 Oncorhynchus masou masou | reverse complement strand
TTCGTGTGTAGTTTCAGTGTAATTTTCTAGTTAGTCAGTATGGAGCAGCTTCTAACATGACACTGCCCCAAGAGATGAATAACATTATCGTCTGTAATGCTTCAATCTGGTGTCTTCTACCCGAACCCTTTCTTTTTACTTCACTCATAATAATCCTATTGATCATGACATTTGTATTCACACTACTTTAGGAGCCTCCAATTTTTGCAACACAATCTATTTTTTCTACAATTTCAGATAAGTTGGCGACAAATTATCTTCCTTTCTTTATCTGGCCGGTGGAGAAACGGAATGATGAAGCAATGTCGTTGAAACGCGCCTTGTCTGGTCTGGTCAGCAGCTGATCTACAGGGTCCTGGCCAGCAGCTGATCTACTGGGTCCTGGTCAGCAGCTGATCTACAGCATCATGACCAGCAGCTGATCTACAGCATCATGGCCAGCAGCTGATCTACAGCATCGTGACCAGCAGCTGATCTACATCATCATGGTCAGCAGCTGATCTACAGCATCATGGCCAGCAGCTGATCTACAGCATCATGGTCAGCAGCTGATCTACAGGGTCCTGGCCAGCAGCTGATCTACAGGGTCCTGGTCAGCAGCTGATCTACAGGGTCCTGGCCAGCAGCTGATCTACAGGGTCATGGCCAGCAGCTGATCTACAGGGTCCTGGCCAGTAGCTGATCTACAGGGTCCTGGTCAGCAGCTGATCTACAGGGTCCTGGTCAGCAGCTGATCTACAGGGTCCTGGTCAGCAGCTGATCTACAGGGGCCTGGCCAGCATCTGATCTACAGGGTCCTGGCCAGCAGCTGATCTACATGGTCCTGGTCTGGCCTGGCCAGCAGCTGATCTACAGGGTCCTGGTCTGGCTAGGAGCTAATCTACAGGGTCCTGGTCTGGCCTGGTCAGCAGCTGATCTACAGGGTCCTGGTCTGGTTAGCAGCTGATATACACGGTCCTGGCCAGCAGCTGATCTACAGGGTCCTGGTCTGGCCTGGTCAGCAGCTGATCTACAGGGTCCTGGTCTGGCCAGCAGCTGATCTACAGGGTCCTGGTCTGGCCTGGTCAGCAGCTGATCTACAGGGTCCTGGCCAGTACCTGATCTACAGGGCCCTGGCCAGCACCTGATCTACAGGGTCTTGGCCAGCAGCTGACCTACAGGGTCCTGGTCTGGCCAGCAGCTGATCTACAGGGTCCTGGTCTGGCCTGGCCAGCAGCTGATCTACTGGGTCCTGCCAGCAGCTGATCTACTGGCTCCTGGTCAGCAGCTGATCTACATCATCATGGCCAGCAGCTGATCTACAGGGTCCTGGTCTGGCCAGCAGCTGATCTACAGGGTCCTGGTCTGGCCTGGTCAGCAGCTGATCTACTGGGTCCTGGCCGGCAGCTGATCTACTGGGTCCTGGTCAGCAGCTGATCTACAGCATCATGGCCAGCAGCTGATCTACAGGGTCCTGGTCTGGCCTGGTCAGCAGCTGATCTACTGGGTCCTGGCCAGCAGCTGATCTACTGGGTCCTGGTCAGCAGCTGATCTACAGCATCATGACCAGCAGCTGATCTACAGCATCATGGTCAGCAGCTGATCTACAGCATCATGGCCAGCAGCTGATCTACAACATCATGGTCAGCAGTTGATCTACAACATCATGGTCAGCAGCTGATCTATAGCATCATGGCCAGCAGCTGATCTACAGCATCATGGTCAGCAGCTGATCTACAGCATCATGGCCAGCATCTGACCTACAGCATCATGGTCAGCAGCTGATCTACAGCATCATGGCCAGCAGCTGATCTACAGCATCATGGTCAGCAGCTGATCTACAACATCATGGTCAGCAGCTGAGCTACAGCATCATGTTCAGCAGCTGATCTACAGCATCATGGCCAGCATCTGACCTACAGGGTCTTATTTCCCAACAGCCTTTGTCCATATTGTTTAAGAATGGAGGGTCTGAAGGCTAGAGCCTTTATAGATCAAGATGATTTAAAACTGACTCTCCGTTTACACGACCAGGGCTGTTAACTCTCAGTTTACAAGCCATCTGTTGTAAGACCAGCTAAAATCAGCACTGAACTAAAGTCCAAGATGTAACAAGGTCGGTGGTGAGATCATGATGCAAAAGCTGTCAAAATAGACTTTGTGTTACGCAACTATGTTTAGTGCTCAGTCAAAAAGATATATTGTATGACAGTTCCTAAAACCGTAGCCAGTTGAAATCGGTCTTTCTCATAGTTTCACTCACAATGTTGCCAAGTAACTGGGGATGGAGCTCAGAGGGACATGGAGTGGTGTGGGGTTACTAGTGTGTTTACTAGTGGGGTTACTAGTGGGGTTATTCGTGGGGTTACTAGTATGGTTACTAGTGGGGTTACTAGTGTAGTTACTAGTGGGGTTACTAGTGGGGTTACTAGTGTGTTTACTAGTGTGGTTACTAGTGGGGTTACTAGTGGGTTTACTAGTGGGGTTACTAGTGGGGTTACTAGTGTGTTTACTAGTGTGGTTACTAGTGTGGTTACTAGTGGGGTTACTAGTGTAGTTACTAGTGGGGTTACTAGTGTGGTTACTAGTGTGGTTACTAGTGTAGTTACTAGTGGGGTTACTAGTGTGTGTACTAGTGTGGTTACTAGTGTGTTTACTAGTGTGGTTACTAGTGGGGTTACTAGTGGGGTTACTAGTGGGGTTACTAGTGGGGTTACTAGTGTGGTTACTAGTGGGGTTACTAGTGTAGTTACTAGTGTGGTTACTAGTGTGGTTACTAGTGTGGTTACTAGTGTAGTTACTAGTGGGGTTACTAGTGGGGTTACTAGTGTGTTTACTAGTGTGGTTACTAGTGGGGTTACTAGTGGGGTTACTAGTGGGGTTACTAGTGTGGTTACTAGTGGGGTTACTAGTGTAGTTACTAGTGGGGTTACTAGTGTGTTTACTAGAGGGGTTACTAGTGTGTTTACTAGTGTGTTTACTAGTGGGGTTACTAGTGTGGTTACTAGTGGGGTTAGTAGTGTAGTTACTAGTGGGGTTACTAGCGTGTTTACTAGCGGGGTTACTAGTGTAGTTACTAGTGTGTTTACTAGTGGGGTTACTAGCGTGTTTACTAGTGGGGTTACTAGTGTAGTTACTAGTGTGTTTACTAGTGTGTTTACTAGTGTGTTTACTAGAGGGGTCACTAGTGTGTTTACTAGTGTGTTTACTAGTGTGGTTACTAGTGTGTTTACTAGTGTGGTTACTAGTGTGTTTACTAGAGGGGTCACTAGTGGGGTTACTAGTGGGGTTACTAGGGTGTTTACTAGTGGGGTTGCTACTGGGATTACTAGTGTGTTTACTAGTGTGTTTACTAGTGAGGTTACTAGTGGGGTTACTAGTGGGGTAACTAGTGGGGTTACTAGTGGGGTTAATAGTGTGTTTACTAGTGGGGTCACTAGTTTGGTTACTAGTGGGGTTACTAGTGGGGTCACTAGTGGGGTCACTAGTGTGGTTACTAGAGTGGTTACTAGTGGGGTTACTTGTGTTACATCAGTACAGTCTGAACCTAGAGGCTGGTCAAGATGAACCCTTCCATCAGTACAGTCTGAACCTAGAGGCTGGTCAAGCTGAACCCTTCCATCAGTACAGTCTGAACCTAGAGGCTGGTCAAGCCGAACCCTTCCATCAGTACAGTCTGAACCTAGAGGCTGGTCAAGCTGAACCCTTCCATCAGTACAGTCTGAACCTAGAGGCTGGTCAAGCCGATCCCTTCCATCAGTACAGTCTGAACCTAGAGGCTGGTCAAGCTGAACCCTTCTATCAGTACAGTCTGAACCTAGAGGCTGGTCAAGCCGAACCCTTCCTTCAGTACAGTCTGAACCTAGAGGCTGGTCAAGATGAACCCTTCCATCAGTACAGTCTGAACCTAGAGGCTGGTCAAGCTGAACCCTTCTATCAGTACAGTCTGAACCTAGAGGCTGGTCAAGCCGAACCCTTCCATCAGTACAGTCTGAACCTAGAGGCTGGTCAAGCTGAACCCTTCCATCAGTACAGTCTGAACCTAGAGGCTGGTCAAGCTGAACCCTTCTATCAGTACAGTCTGAACCTAGAGGCTGGTCAAGCCGAACCCTTCCATCAGTACAGTCTGAACCTAGAGGCTGGTCAAGCTGAATCCTTCCATCAGTACAGTCTGAACCTAGAGGCTGGTCAAGCCAAACCCTTCCATCAGTACAGTCTGAACCTAGAGGCTGGTCAAGCTGAACCCTTCCATCAGTACAGTCTGAACCTAGAGGCTGGTCAAGCCGAACCCTTCCATCAGTACAGTCTGAACCTAGAGGCTGGTCAAGCTGAACCCTTCCATCAGTACAGTCTGAACCTCGAGGCTGGTCAAGCCGATCCCTTCCATCAGTACAGTCTGAACCTAGAGGCTGGTCAAGCTGAACCCTTCCATCAGTACAGTCTGAACCTTGAGGCTGGTCAAGCTGAACCCTTCCATCAGTACAGTCTGAACCTAGAGGCTGGTCAAGCTGAACCCTTCCATCAGTACAGTCTGAACCTAGAGGCTGGTCAAGCTGAACCCTTCCATCAGTACAGTCTGAACCTAGAGGCTGGTCAAGCTGAACCCTTGTATCAGTACAGTCTGAACCTAGAGGCTGGTCAAGCTGAACCCTTCCATCAGTACAGTCTGAACCTAGAGGCTGGTCAAGATGAACCCTTCCATCAGTACAGTCTGAACCTAGAGGCTGGTCAAGCTGAACCCTTCCATCAGTACAGTCTGAACCTAGAGGCTGGTCAAGCCGATCCCTTCCATCAGTACAGTCTGAACCTAGAGGCTGGTCAAGCTGAACCCTTCCATCAGTACAGTCTGAACCTAGAGGCTGGTCAAGCTGAACCCTTCTATCAGTACAGTCTGAACCTAGAGGCTGGTCAAGCTGAACCCTTCCATCAGTACAGTCTGAACCTAGAGGCTGGTCAAGCTGAACCCTTCTATCAGTACAGTCTGAACCTAGAGGCTGGTCAAGCCGAACCCTTCCATCAGTACAGTCTGAACCTAGAGGCTGGTCAAGATGAACCCTTCCATCAGTACAGTCTGAACCTTGATCAGGTATTCCCAAACTGGGGTATGCTCAATGCCGTCGGGGTTACGCCCCAAAAAAAGTTATACTTTTTTTCACATTTTCAAACATTCCATTTATATTTTCCAACGGGGCCATACATTTGGATGAGTTTTTTTTTCTCTCGTCTAAGTAGCCTCGTTTCACTGCCAAATATTAAAATTAACCATCTAGTGTTCAGCAAAATAACAACACACTGTCAAATACAGGTAGTCTAGTCAAACAATTAACATCCAATCACATTAACCATTACTCTCTCGCAGGAAGCCTTCACTCTTGCGCTAACTTTTACAAACGAAACATGCCCATTTGAAAAATAAGCCACGGGATTGTTTTGAGTGAGAATAAAGACAACTTTCGAGTAGTTAGACATGTATAAAAGCAACAGATACCATTAATAAGAAGGGGCTAGAAGTGTCTTATATGGTGAGCTACTGAGTGGCTAGAACAGGCAAGGCCCAAACTATTGTGGAGGACTTCCTTCTTCTGGCTGCCGCAAATATGGCTGGGACAATACTGGGGGAAAAGGCCAACAAAAACTATACAGACAATGGCACTGTTTCACGACGCATCAGTGACTTGGCAGATGTTTTGAAACAATTACTTCTTTGCATACGAGCCAGTGACTTCTATACGCTACAGCTGGATGAGTCAACAGACGCGGCGGGCCTGGCGCAGCTCCTGGTATATGTCCGTTACGTTTATGGGGGGTCATTTAAGGAAGACATCCTCTTCTGGAAACCGGTACAGACAACAGTGACATCAAATGGACTTGGTGGTCAAGATGTGTTGGTATCTGTAGTGATGGATGTGTTGGTATCTGTAGTGATGGATGTATTGGATGTGTTGGTATCTGTACTGATGGATGGGTTGGTATCTGTACTGATGGATGTGTTGGTATCTGTACTGATGGATGTGTTGGTATCTGTACTGATGGATGTGTTGGTATCTGTACTGATGGATGTGTTGGTTTCTGTACTGATGGATGTGTTGGTATCTGTACTGATGGATGTGTTGGTATCTGTACTGATGGATGTGTTGGTTTCTGTACTGGTGGATGTGTTGGTTTCTGTACTGATGGATGTGTTGGTTTCTGTACTGATGGATGTGTTGGTATCTGTACTGATGGATGTGTTGGTATCTGTACTGATGGATGTGTTGGTATCTGTGCTGATGGATGTGTTGGTATCTGTACTGATGTATGTGTTGGTATCTGTACTGACAGGGAAACATAGTGGAATGGACTTGGTGGTCAAGATGTGTTGGTATCTGTACTGAAAGAGAGACATAGTGGAGTGGTAACGAGTGTTCAAGCAGTTGCTTCCAACGCCACATGGGTTCACTGCAGCATCCACCTAGAGGCTCTTGCTGCCAAGGGAATGCCTGACAGCTTGAAAGATGTTTTGGACACTACAGTGAAAATGGTTAACTTTGTTAAAGCAAGGCCCTGAACTCTCGTGTATGTTCTGCGTTATGCAATGATATGGGCAGTGACCATGTAACGCTTTTACAACATACAGAAGTGCGCTGGTTATCAAGGGGCAAAGTATTTTTTAATTGAGAGCTTAAAGTTTTCTTTACTGGCCATAATTTTCACTCGTCTGACCGCTTGCATGATGATGAGTTTCTCACACAAATGGCCTGTCTGGGTGATGTTTTTTCTCACCTGACTAATGATCTGAGTCTACGATTACAGGGACTCTCCGCAACTGTATTCAAATTGCGGGACATAATTGAGGCTATGATTAAAAGTTGGAGCTCTTCTCTGTCTGCATTAACAAGGACAACACACAGGTCTTTCCATCATTGTATGATTTGTTTTATGTGTAAATGAACTCAAGCTTACAGACAATGTCAAATGTGATATAGCGAAGCACCTAAGCGAGTTGGGTGCACAATTACGAAGGTACTTTCCAGAAACAGACGACACAAACAACTGGATTCGTTATCTCTTTCATGCCCTGCCTCCAGTCCACTTATCGATATCTGAACAAGAGAGCCTCATCGAAATTGTAACAAGCGGTTCTGTGAAAAATGTATTTAATCGGAAGCCACTGACAGATTTCTGGATTGGGCTTCGCTCAGTTTCTTGGCTTGGAAAATCACTCTGTTAAGACACTGATGCCCTTTGCAACCATCAAATCAAATCACATTTTATTTGTCACATACACATGGTTAGCAGATGTTAATGCGAGTGTAGCGAAATGCTTGTGCTTCTAGTTCCGACAATGCAGTAATAACCAACAAGTAATCGAGCTAACAATTCCAAAACTAATACCTTATAGACACAAGTGTAAAGGGATAAAGAATATGTACATAAAGATATATGAATGAGTGATGGTACAGAGCGGCATAGGCAAGATACAGTAGATGGTATTGAGTACAGTATATACATATGAGATGAGTATGTAAACAAAGTGGCATAGTTAAAGTGGCTAGTGATACATGTATTACATAAAGATGCGGTAGATGATATAGAGTACAATATATACGTATACATATGAGATGAATAATGTCGGGTATGTAAACATTATATTAGGTAGCATTGTTTAAAGTGGCTAGTGATATATTTTACATCATTTCCCATCAATTCCCATTATTAAAGTGGCTGGAGTTGAGTCAGTGTGTTGGCAGCAGCCACTCAATGTTAGTGGTGGCTGTTTAACAGTCTGATGGCCTTGAGATAGAAGCTGTTTTTCAGTCTCTCAGTCCCAGCTTTGATGCACCTGTACTGACCTCGCCTTCTGGATGATAGCGGGGTGAACAGGCAGTGGCTTGGGTGGTTGTTGTCCTTGATGATCTTTATGGCCTTCCTGTGACATCGGGTGGTGTAGGTGTCCTGGAGGGCAGGTAGTTTGCTCCCGGTGATGCGTTGTGCAGGCCTCACTACCCTCTGGAGAGCCTTATGGTTGTGGGCGGAGCAGTTGCCGTACCAGGCGGTGATACAGCCTGACAGGATGCTCTCGATTGTGCATCTGTAGAAGTTTGTGAGTGCTTTTGGTGACAAGCCGAATTTCTTCAGCCTCCTGAGGTTGAAGAGGCGCTACTGCGCCTTCTTCACGATGCTGTCTGTGTGGGTGGACCAATTCAGTTTGTCTGTGATGTGTACGCCGAGGAACTTAAAACTTTATGATGACGGAAGTGAGTGCTACGGGGCGGTAGTCGTTTAGCTCAGTTACCTTAGCTTTCTTGGGAACAGGAACAATGGTGGCCCTCTTGAAGCATGTGGGAACAACAGACTGGGATAGGGATTGATTGAATATGTCCGTAAACACACCAGCCAGCTGGTCTGCGCATGCTCTGAGGGCGCGGCTGGGGATGCCGTCTGGGCCTGCAGCCTTGTGAGGGTTAACACGTTTAAATGTTTTCCTCACCTCGGCTGCAGTGAAGGAGAGGCAGCATGTTTTGGATGCGGCCGTGTCAGTGGCACTGTATTGTCCTCAAAGCGGGCAAAAAAGTTATTTAGTCTGCCTGGGAGCAAGACATCCTGGTCCGTGACGGGGCTGGTTTTCTTTTTGTAATCCGTGATTGACTGCAGACCCTGCCACATACCTCTTGTGTCTGAGCCGTTGAATTGAGATTCTACTTTGTCTCTATACTGACGCTTAGCTTGTTTGATTGCCTTGCGGAGGGAATAGCTACACTGTTTGTATTCGGTCATGTTTCCGGTCACCTTGCCCTGATTAAAAGCAGTGGTTCGAGCTTTCAGTTTCACGCGACTGCTGCCATCAATCCACGGTTTCTGGTTTGGGAATGTACCTATGTGAGAGTGGATTCTCTCTCACTGGCATGACAACTAAATACAGGCACAGACTGTGTGGAAAATGATTTAAGACTGAGACTCTCTCCAATACAACCCAACATTGCAGAGTTCTGTGCCTCCTGTCAAACAGACCCTTCTCATTAACCTGTGGTGAGTTATTCTCCATTTACGATAAACAAATAAGGTTTTATATGTAAGATGGCTAAATAAAGAGCAAAATGATTTATTATTAATATATTATTATTTGTGCCGTGGTCCTATAAGAGCTCTTTGTCACTTCCCACGAGTCGGGTTGTGACAAAAAGTCACACTCATTCTTATGTTTAATAAATGTATCGTATAGTGTGTGTGTGGCAGGCTTACAATGGTGGCAAAAAAACAACATTTGAGAGTGCGCTGCCCCTGGTGCTTAGTACGTAGCTGGAGGTTGAATGTTTGAAGGGGTACGGGCCTATAAAACGTTTGGGAACCACTGACCTAGAGAGAGGAAAGAATGTGTCTTTCAACTGTAAATGTGTCAAAGGAATTACAAGGCTTCCTTCCACACGTCACATTGGTGATATTTCAACAAGCCACAGAGTACTTTTGTAGGAGTACACATCTACAATTTGGGTATTTTGTCAAGCAGAAAGCAATTAAACAGATTAATTTATTGTGACATGTACAAGAACCAAATCAATTCCTGTCCCCGTTTCTAAAGGTTGAAGTTCTTTTTGTTGACAGATTTGTTTTTTCACAGGCGTTTTCTTCATTTCATTTCCCATATTGATATTTAACTAAATATTGTCCTGAATTCAACCCTTTTTATTGACAATAACCAATTACTTTAATGTATTTAAGTAACACTTTGTATGGTTTTATTGCTGCTTATTGACCTCTACAGTAATTTGGGGGATGTTTATATTTGTCCTGTTACACACAATTTGTAACTGAAATGTATTTTTTTGCATATCCCATCTTCCCCTAGACACACACATGGAGTGGGGTCACAGCCAGGGTCACCATATCCCAACTCCCCCTGAGACCCCCACAGGGAGTGAGGTCACAGCCAGGGTCACCATATCCCAACTCCCCCTGAGATCCCCACAGGGAGTGGGGTCACAGCCAGGGTCACCATATCCCATCTTCCCCTAGACACACACAGGGAGTGGGGTCACAGCCAGGGTCACCATATCTCAACTCCCCCTGAGACCCCCACAGGGAGTGGGGTCACAGCCAAGGTCACCATATCTCAACTCCCCCTGAGACCCCCACAGGGAGTGAGGTCACAGCCAGGGTCACCATATCCCATCTTCCCCTAGACACACACATGGAGTGGGGTCACAGCCAGGGTCACCATATCTCAACTCCCCCTGAGACCCCCACAGGGAGTGGGGTCACAGCCAAGGTCACCATATCTCAACTCCCCCTGAGACCCCCACAGGGAGTGAGGTCACAGCCAGGGTCACCATATCTCAACTCCCCCTGAGACCCCCACATGGAGTGGGGTCACAGCCAAGGTCACCATATCTCAACTCCCCCTGAGACCCCCACAGGGAGTGGGGTCACAGCCAGGGTCACCATATCTCAACTCCCCCTGAGACCCCCACAGGGAGTGGGGTCACAGCCAGGGTCACCATATCCCAACTCCCCCGAGACCCCCACAGGGAGTGGGGTCACAGCCAAGGTCACCATATCTCAACTCCCCTGAGACCCCCACAGGGAGTGGGGTCACAGCCAAGGTCACCATATCTCAACTCCCCCTGAGACCCCCACAGGGAGTGAGGTCACAGCTAGGGTCACCATATCTCAACTCCCCCTGAGACCCCCACAGGGAGTGAGGTCACAGCCAGGGTCACCATATCTCAACTCCCCTGAGACCCCCACAGGGAGTGGGGTCACAGCCAGGGTCACCATATCTCAACTCCCCCTGAGACCCCCACAGGGAGTGGGGTCACAGCCAGGGTCACCATATCCCAACTCCCCCTGAGACCCCCACAGGGAGTGGGGTCACAGCCAGGGTCACCATATCTCAACTCCCCCTGAGAACCCCACAGGGAGTGAGGTCACAGCCAGGGTCACCATATCTCAACTCCCCCTGAGACCCCCACGGGAGTGGGGTCACAGCCAGGGTCACCATATCTCAACTCCCCCTGAGACCCCCACAGGGAGTGAGGTCACAGCCAAGGTCACCATATCTCAACTCCCCCTGAGACCCCCACAGGGAGTGAGGTCACAGCCAAGGTCACCATATCTCAACTCCCCCTGAGACCCCCACAGGGAGTGAGGTCACAGCCAGGGTCACCATATCTCAACTCCCCCTGAGACCCCCACAGGGAGTGAGGTCACAGCTAGGGTCACCATATCTCAACTCCCCCTGAGACCCCCACAGGGAGTGAGGTCACAGCCAGGGTCACCATATCTCAACTCCCCCTGAGACCCCCACAGGGAGTGAGGTCACAGCCAAGGTCACCATATCTCAACTCCCCTGAGACCCCCACAGGGAGTGAGGTCACAGCCAGGGTCACCATATCGCAACTCCCCTGAGACCCCCACAGGGAGTGAGGTCACAGCTAGGGTCACCATATCTCAACTCCCCCTGAGACCCCCACAGGGAGTGAGGTCACAGCCAAGGTCACCATATCTCAACTCCCCTGAGACCCCACAGGGAGTGGGGTCACAGCCAAGGTCACCATATCCCAACTCCCCCTGAGACCCCCACAGGGAGTGAGGTCACAGCCAAGGTCACCATATCTCAACTCCCCCTGAGACCCCCACAGGGAGTGGGGTCACAGCCAAGGTCACCATATCCCAACTCCCCCTGAGACGCCCACAGGGAGTGAGGTCACAGCCAGGGTCACCATATCTCAACTCCCCCGAGACCCCCACAGGGAGTGAGGTCACAGCCAGGGTCACCATATCTCAACTCCCCCTGAGACCCCCACAGGGAGTGGGGTCACAGCCAGGGTCACCATATCCCAACTCCCCCGAGACCCCCACAGGGAGTGGGGTCACAGCCAGGGTCACCATATCCCAACTCCCCCGAGACCCCCACAGGGAGTGGGGTCACAGCCAGGGTCACCATATCCCAACTCCCCCGAGACCCCCACAGGGAGTGAGGTCACAGCCAGGGTCACCATATCTCAACTCCCCCTGAGACCCCCACAGGGAGTGAGGTCACAGCCAGGGTCACCATATCTCAACTCCCCCTGAGACCCCCACAGGGAGTGGGGTCACAGCCAGGGTCACCATATCCCAACTCCCCCGAGACCCCCACAGGGAGTGGGGTCACAGCCAGGGTCACCATATCTCAACTCCCCCTGAGACCCCCACGGGAGTGGGGTCACAGCCAGGGTCACCATATCCCAACTCCCCCTGAGACCCCCACAGGGAGTGGGGTCACAGCCAAGGTCACCATATCCCAACTCCCTCTGAGACACCCATAGGGAGTGGGGTCACAACCAGGGGCACCATATCCCAACTCCCCCGAGACCCCCACAGGGAGTGGGGTCACAGCCAGGGTCACCATTGTACTGTGCCCCTGGACCAATTAGGGTTAAGTGCTTTGCTCAAGGGCACAGTGACATGTCTATTTATTACCTTGTCAGCTCCGGTAGTCAAACCAGCAACCTTTCGGTCACTGGACCAACACTCAAACCTCAAGGACACCTGGCTACCTGCTGCAATCAGACTTACATGTGAATCACAGATACAGCTCTCTCTCTCTCTCTCTCTCGCTCTCTCTCTCTCTCTCTCGCTCTCTCGCTCTCTCTCTCTCTGTGTTAAAATGAGATCATCTCAGACCAGCTCAGCTGTCTGAAAGAGATCCGTACCCCTACTGTATGTCATCTGTTTGTTGCTGTTGCATTAATTGACATTGATTTAAACAGACCTTTTATTTAGTCATAATTGTGGATGAATGACCTGTAATTTGGTCAGCTTCCTTTCAGAACCTACCACAGCCCAGTCTCCATCCCAGACATTAGGTTGGGTCAAGGGCAGTACAGATACACATAGTAAAAGGAGGATGCCATTTCTTCTTTTGAGGTATAATGGGGTGTGTGTGCGTGCGCGTGTGTGTAATGCGGAACAGTCCTTGTATCAGTTGGCACCTGTTAAGCATTACACTCACCACATAAAGTGAGAGCTGGAGAGAGAGTTTAGTGACCCCGCAGAGCATCGGCGACCATTAAGTAACGTTTTCCACACATATGTCTTTACAGCCATAAAGCACACGTTTCCTCCCTTTCCTGCAATCGCTCTGCATTTACATGCTAATTGGCTGTAAACAAAGGTCTTGTCTGTGAGAATATCATGTGAAATGGAACATTAGCACAGACCTTGTAATGACTGTCCTCTGTATATGGTCGAGTGCATGCAAACTTTCTGCAACTCATTTACTGAACTTTGACCTTTACAACATCATCTCCTGATGATCATTATCAGCCTGTTTCCCCGGCACAGATGAGGCCTAACCCCGGAGTAAGAGCACGTTCATCTAGGACTAAACTTCATCTGTGTCCGGGAATCCGGCCCTATGAGAGCCATTTCAGGGTGGCATACGTTATCTTTTATAGACCTAGTCCTATTCATTGAGTATACGTTATCTTTCATAGACCTAGTCCTATTCATTGAGTATACGTTATCTTTCATAGACCTAGTCCTATTCATTGAGTATACGTTATCTTTCATAGACCTAGTCCTATTCATTGAGTATACGTTATCTTTCATAGACCTAGTCCTATTCATTGAGTATACGTTATCTTTCATAGACCTAGTCCTATTCATTGAGTATACATTATCTTTTATAGACCTAGTCCTATTCATTGAGTATACGTTATCTTTTATAGTCCTGGTCCTATTCATTGCATATACATTATCTTTTATAGACCTAGTCCTATTCATTGAGTATACATTATCTTTTATAGACCTAGTCCTATTCATTGAGTATACATTATCTTTCATAGACCTAGTCCTATTCATTGAGTATACGTTATCTTTTATAGACCTAGTCCTATTCATTGAGTATACGTTATCTTTTATAGTCCTGGTCCTATTCATTGAGTATACGTTATCTTTTATAGACCTAGTCCTATTCATTGAGTATACGTTATCTTTCATAGACCTAGTCCTATTCATTGAGTATACGTTATCTTTTATAGTCCTGGTCCTATTCATTGAGTATACGTTATCTTTTATATTCCTAGTCCTATTCATTGAGTATACATTATCTTTCATAGACCTAGTCCTATTCATTGAGTATACGTTATCTTTTATAGTCCTGGTCCTATTCATTGAGTATACGTTATCTTTTATAGTCCTGGTCCTATTCATTGAGTATACGTTATCTTTTATATTCCTAGTCCTATTCATTGAGTATACATTATCTTTTATATTCCTATTCCTATTCATTGAGTATACATTATCTTTCATAGATCTAGTCCTATTCATTGAGTATACGTTATCTTTCATAGATCTAGTCCTATTCATTGAGTATACGTTATCTTCGGGGTGTTGTGTTGTTTCAGGCAGCCAGGAGGGAGTTGTGTTGTTTCAGGCAGCCAGGAGGGAGTTGTGTTGTTTCAGGCAGCCAGGAGGGAGTTGTCTTATTTCAGGCAGCCAGGGGGGAGTTGTGTTGTTTCAGGCAGCCAGGAGGGAGTTGTGTTGTTTCAGGCAGCCAGGAGGGAGTTGTGTTGTGTCAGGCAGCCAGGAGGGAGTTGTGTTGTTTCAGGCAGCCAGGAGGGAGTTGTGTTGTTTCAGGCAGCCAGGAGGGAGTTGTGTTGTTTCAGGCAGCCAGGAGGGAGTTGTGTTGTTTCAGGCAGCCAGGAGGGAGTTGTGTTGTTTCAGGCAGCCAGGAGGGTGTTGTGTTATTTCAGGCAGCCAGGAGGGGGTTGTGTTGTTTCAGGCAGCCAGGAGGGAGTTGTGTTGTTTCAGGCAGCCAGGAGGGAGTTGTGTTGTTTCAGGCAGCCAGGAGGGAGTTGTGTTGTTTTTACATTTTACATTTTTACATTTACATTTAAGTCATTTAGCAGACGCTCTTATCCAGAGCGACTTACAAATTGGTGAATTCACCTTCTGACATCCAGTGGAACAGCCACTTTACAATAGTGCATCTAAATCATTAAGGGGGAGGGGGGTGTGAGAAGGATTACTTATCCTATCCTAGGTATTCCTTGAAGAGGTGGGGTTTCAGGTGTCTCCGGAAGGTGGTGATTGACTCCGCTGTCCTGGCGTCGTGAGGGAGTTTGTTCCACCATTGGGGGGCCAGAGCAGCGAACAGTTTTGACTGGGCTGAGCGGGAACTGTACTTCCTCAGTGGTAGGGAGGCGAGCAGGCCAGAGGTGGATGAACGCAGTGCCCTTGTTTGGGTGTAGGGCCTGATCAGAGCCTGGAGGTACTGCGGTGCCGTTCCCCTCACAGCTCCGTAGGCAAGCACCATGGTCTTGTAGCGGATGCGAGCTTCAACTGGAAGCCAGTGGAGAGAGCGGAGGAGCGGGGTGACGTGAGAGAACTTGGGAAGGTTGAACACCAGACGGGCTGCGGCGTTCTGGATGAGTTGTAGGGGTTTAATGGCACAGGCAGGGAGCCCAGCCAACAGCGAGTTGCAGTAATCCAGACGGGAGATGACAAGTGCCTGGATTAGGACCTGCGCCGCTTCCTGTGTGAGGCAGGGGCGTACTCTGCGGATGTTGTAGAGCATGAACCTACAGGAACGGGCCACCGCCTTGATGTTAGTTGAGAACGACAGGGTGTTGTCCAGGATCACGCCAAGGTTCTTAGCGCTCTGGGAGGAGGAAACAATGGAGTTGTCAACCGTGATGGCGAGATCATGGAACGGGCAGTCCTTCCCCGGGAGGAAGAGCAGCTCCGTCTTGCCGAGGTTCAGCTTGAGGTGGTGATCCGTCATCCACACTGATATGTCTGCCAGACATGCAGAGATGCGATTCGCCACCTGGTCATCAGAAGGGGGAAAGGAGAAGATTAATTGTGTGTCGTCTGCATAGCAATGATAGGAGAGACCATGTGAGGTTATGACAGAGCCAAGTGACTTGGTGTATAGCGAGAATAGGAGAGGGCCTAGAACAGAGCCCTGGGGGACACCAGTGGTGAGAGCGCGTGGAGAGGAGACAGATTCTCGCCACGCCACCTGGTAGGAGCGACCTGTCAGGTAGGACGCAATCCAAGCGTGGGCCGCGCCGGAGATGCCCAACTCGGAGAGGGTGGAGAGGAGGATCTGATGGTTCACAGTGTCGAAGGCAGCCGATAGGTCTAGAAGGATGAGAGCAGAGGAGAGAGAGTTAGCTTTAGCAGTGCGGAGCGCCTCCGTGATACAGAGAAGAGCAGTCTCAGTTGAATGACTAGTCTTGAAACCTGACTGATTTGGATCAAGAAGGTCATTCTGAGAGAGATAGCGGGAGAGCTGGCCAAGGACGGCACGTTCAAGAGTTTTGGAGAGAAAAGAAAGAAGGGATACTGGTCTGTAGTTGTTGACATCGGAGGGATCGAGAGTAGGTTTTTTCAGAAGGGGTGCAACTCTCGCTCTCTTGAAGACGGAAGGGACGTAGCCAGCGGTCAGGGATGAGTTGATGAGCGAGGTGAGGTAAGGGAGAAGGTCTCCGGAAATGGTCTGGAGAAGAGAGGAGGGGATAGGGTCAAGCGGGCAGGTTGTTGGGCGGCCGGCCGTCACAAGAAGCGAGATTTCATCTGAAGAGAGGGGGAGAAAGAGGTCAGAGCACAGGGTAGGGCAGTGTGAGCAGAACCAGCGGTGTCGTTTGACTTAGCAAACGAGGATCGGATGTCGTCGACCTTCTTTTCAAAATGGTTGACGAAGTCATCTGCAGAGAGGGAGGAGGGGGGAGGGGGAGGAGGATTCAGGAGGGAGGAGAAGGTGGCAAAGAGCTTCCTAGGGTTAGAGGCAGATGCTTGGAATTTAGAGTGGAAGAAAGTGGCTTTAGCAGCAGAGACAGAGGAGGAAAATGTAGAGAGGAGGGAGTGAAAGGATGCCAGGTCCGCAGGGAGGCGGTTTTCCTCCATTTCCGCTCGGCTGCCCGGAGCACTGTTCTGTGAGCTCGCAGTGAGTCGTCGAGCCACGGAGCGGGAGGGGAGGACCGAGCCGGCCTGGAGGATAGGGGACATAGAGAGTCAAAGGATGCAGAAAGGGAAGAGAGGAGGGTTGAGGAGGCAGAATCAGGAGATAGGTTGGAGAAGGTATGAGCAGAGGGAAGAGATGATAGGATGGAAGAGGAGAGAGTAGCGGGGGAGAGAGAGCGAAGGTTGGGACGGCGCGATACCATCCGAGTAGGGGCAGTGTGGGAAGTGTTGGTTGAGAGCGAGAGGGAAAAGGATACAAGGTAGTGGTCGGAGACTTGGAGGGGAGTTGCAATGAGGTTAGTGGAAGAACAGCATCTAGTAAAGATGAGGTCGAGCGTATTGCCTGCCTTGTGAGTAGGGGGAAGGTGAGAGGGTGAGGTCAAAAGAGGAGAGGAGTGGAAAGAAGGAGGCAGAGAGGAATGAGTCAAAGGTAGACGTGGGGAGGTTAAAGTCGCCCAGGACTGTGAGAGGTGAGCCGTCCTCAGGAAAGGAGCTTATCAAGGCATCAAGCTCATTGATGAACTCTCCGAGGGAACCTGGAGGGCGATAAATGATAAGGATGTTAAGCTTGAAAGGGCTGGTAACTGTGACAGCATGGAATTCAAAGGAGGCGATAGACAGATGGGTAAGGGGAGAAAGAGAGAATGACCACTTGGGAGAGATGAGGATCCCGGTGCCACCACCCCGCTGACCAGAAGCTCTCGGGGTGTGCGAGAACACGTGGGCGGATGAAGAGAGAGCAGTAGGAGTAGCAGTGTTGTCTGTGGTGATCCATGTTTCCGTCAGTGCCAAGAAGTCGAGGGACTGGAGGGAGGCATAGGCTGAGATGAACTCTGCCTTGTTGGCCGCAGATCGGCAGTTCCAGAGGCTACCGGAGACCTGGAACTCCACGTGGGTCGTGCGCGCTGGGACCACCAGATTAGGGTGGCCGCGGCCACGCGGTGTGGAGCGTTTGTATGGTCTGTGCAGAGAGGAGAGAACAGGGATAGATAGACACATAGTTGACAGGCTACAGAAGAGGCTACGCTAATGCAAAGGAGATTGGAATGACAAGTGGACTACACTTATCGAATGTTCAGAACGTTAAGCTTACGTAGCAAGAATCTTATTGACTAAAATGATTGAAATGATACAGTACTAGATGCACTATTGTAAAGTGGCTGTTCCACTGGATGTCAGAAGGTGAATTCACCAATTTGTAAGTCGCTCTGGATAAGAGCGTCTGCTAAATGACTTAAATGTAAAATGTTAAATGTGTACTGCTGGAGTAGGCTAGCTGGCAGTGGCTACGTTGTTGACACTACACTAATCAAGTCGTTCCGTCGAGTGTAATAGTTTCTACAGTGCTGCTATTCGGGGGCTAGCTGGCTAGCTAGCAGTGTTGGTTACGTAACGTTACGTTAAAAGAACGACAATAGCTGGCTAGCTAACCTAGAAAATCGCTCCAGACTACACAATTGTCTTAGATACAAAGACGGTTAAGTAGCTAGCTAGCTACGATCAAACAAATCAAACCGTTGTACTGTAATGAAGTGAAATGAAAATGTGATACTACCTGTGGAGCGAGGCGGAATGTTGACCGGGTTGTTGAAGTTCAATTCGGAAGACGTTGGCTAGCTGTTGGCTAGCTAGCTAGCAGTGACTCCTACGTTAAGGACGACAAATAGCTGGCTAGCTAACCTCGGTAAATTAAGATAATCACTCTAAGTCTACACACTCTAAGCTACACAATTACCTTGGATACGAAGACAGCAAAGACAACTATGTAGCTAGCTAACACTACACTAATCGAGTCATTGAGTGTAATAGTTTCTACAGTGCTAGTGGACGTTAGCTAGCTGCTGTGCTAGTGGACGTTAGCTAGCTGCTGGGCAGAAAGCAGTGTAGACTACGTTAGGACGACAAAATACGATCAGCAAAGACAACTATGTAGCTAGCTAACACTACACTAATCGAGTCGTTGAGTGTAATAGTTTCTACAGTGCTAGTGGACGTTAGCTAGCTGCTGTGCTAGTGGACGTTAGCTAGCTGCTGGGCAGAAAGCAGTGTAGACTACGTTAGGACGACGAAATACGATAATTACGCAATTATCTTTGAACGAAGACGGCTATGTAGCTAGCTAAGAAGAAATTGCTAAGATTAGACAAATCAAACCGTTGTACTATAATGAAATGTAATGAAAAGTTATACTACCTGCGGACCGAAGTGTAGATGCGACCGCTCGCTCCAACCCGGAACCGGAAAGTTGTTTCAGGCAGCCAGGAGGGAGTTGTGTTGTTTCAGGCGTCCAGGAGGGAGTTGTTGTCTGTTCTCAGGTTCTGCTTTTAGTTCAAGTCTCCTACAGACGTCTTGATGCCATCTTCTGATTGTAACCTTTTCAAAAGTGTGGCCATAGTCACATACATTATACATACATGATCACGTATAGTCATATACATTATACATACATGATCACGTATAGTCGTATACATTATACATACATGATCACGTATAGTCATATACATTATACATACATGATCACGTATAGTCACATACATTATACATACATGATCACGTATAGTCATATACATTATGCATACATTATCACGTATAGTCATATACATTATACATACATGATCACGAATAGTCATATACATTATACATACATGAAAACGTATAGTCATATACATTATACATACATGATCACGTATAGTCACATACATTATACATACATGATCACGTATAGTCATATACATTATACATACATGATCACGAATAGTCATATACATTATACATACATGATCACGTATAGTCATATACATTATACATACATGATCACGTATAGTCATATACATTATACATACATGATCACGAATAGTCATATACATTATACATACATGATCATGTATAGTCATATACATTATACATACATGATCACGTATAGTCATATACATTATACATACATGATCACGTATAGTCATATACATTATACATACATGATCACGTATAGTCATATACATTATACATACATTATCTTGTAGGCTTTAAGTAAAGTGTTACCAATGTTATTTCAGGCAGAAGGGAACTGTGATGATAGTGTGTTCTGAGTTCCAGATTTTTTCTCTCCCTCTCTCTCTCTCTCTCTCTCTCTCTCCTACTCTCTTTCTCTCTCTCTCTCTCCTACTCTCTTTCTCTCAATTCAATTTCAATTTCAGGGGCATTATTGGCATGGGAAACATATGTTTACATTGCCAAAGCAAGTGAAATAGATATTAAACAAAAGTGAAATAAACAATATAAATGTAGCAGTAAACATTACACTCACAAAAGTTCCAAAAAGAATAAAGACATTTAAAATGTCATATTATGTCTATACACAGTTTTGTAATGATGTGCAAATAGTTAAAGTAGAAAAGGGAAAATAAATAAACATAACCATGTACAAGGGTGTTTGTTCTTCACTGGTTGCCCTTTTCTTGTGGCAACAGGTCACATCTTGTTGCTGTGTTATTTCACCCAATAGATATGGGAGTTTATCAAAATTATTTATTTTTTCAAATTCTTTGTGGATCTGTGTAATCTGAGGGAAATATGTGTCTATAATATGGTCATACATTTGGCAGAAGTTTAGGAAGTGCAGCTCACTTTCCAGCTCATTTTGTGGGCAGTGTGCAACATAGCCTGTCTTCTCTTGAGAGCCATGTCTGTCTACAGCGACCTGTTTCAATAGCAAGAGTCTGTACAGGAGTCTGTACATAGTCAAAGCTTTCCTTAAGTTTGGGTCAGTCACAGTGGTCAGGTATTCTGCCACTGTGTACTCTCTGTTTAGGGTCAGTCACAGTGGTCAGGTATTCTGCCACTGTGTACTCTCTGTTTAGGGTCAGTCACAGTGGTCAGGTATTCTGCCACTGTGTACTCTCTGTTTAGGGCCAGTCACAGTGGTCAGGTATTCTGCCACTGTGTACTCTCTGTGTAGGGTCAGTCACAGTGGTCAGGTATTCTGCCACTGTGTACTCTCTGTTTAGGGCCAGTCACAGTGGTCAGGTATTCTGCCACTGTGTACTCTCTGTGTAGGGTCAGTCACAGTGGTCAGGTATTCTGCCACTGTGTACTCTCTGTTTAGGGTCAGTCATAGTGGTCAGGTATTCTGCCACTGTGTACTCTCTGTTTAGGGTCAGTCACAGTGGTCAGGTATTCTGCCACTGTGTACTCTCTGTTTAGGGTCATTCACAGTGGTCAGGTATTCTGCCACTGTGTACTCTCTGTTTAGGGTCAGTCACAGTGGTCAGGTATTCTGCCACTGTGTACTCTCTGTTTAGGGTCAGTCACAGTGGTCAGGTATTCTGCCACTGTGTACTCTCTGTTTAGGGTCAGTCACAGTGGTCAGGTATTCTGCCACTGTGTACTCTCTGTTTAGGGTCAGTCACAGTGGTCAGGTATTCTGCCACTGTGTACTCTCTGTTTAGGGTCAGTCACAGTGGTCAGGTATTCTGCCACTGTGTACTCTCTGTTTAGGGTCAGTCACAGTGGTCAGGTATTCTGCCACTGTGTACTCTCTGTTTAGGGCCAGTCACAGTGGTCAGGTATTCTGCCACTCTGTACTCTCTGTTTAGGGTCAGTCACAGTGGTCAGGTATTCTGCCACTGTGTACTCTCTGTTTAGGGTCAGTCACAGTGGTCAGGTATTCTGCCACTGTGTACTCTCTGTTTAGGGACAGTCACAGTGGTCAGGTATTCTGCCACTGTGTACTCTCTGTTTAGGGACAGTCACAGTGGTCAGGTATTCTGCCACTGTGTACTCTCTGTTTAGGGACAGTCACAGTGGTCAGGTATTCTGCCACTGTGTACTCTCTGTTTAGGGTCAGTCACAGTGGTCAGGTATTCTGCCGCTGTGTACTCTCTGTTTAGGGTCAGTCACAGTGGTCAGGTATTCTGCCACTGTGTACTCTCTGTTTAGGGTCAGTCACAGTGGTCAGGTATTCTGCCACTGTGTACTCTCTGTTTAGGGTCAGTCACAGTGGTCAGGTATTCTGCCACTGTGTACTCTCTGTTTAGGGTCAGTCACAGTGGTCAGGTATTCTGCCACTGTGTACTCTCTGTTTAGGGTCAGTCACAGTGGTCAGGTATTCTGCCACTGTGTACTCTCTGTTTAGGGACAAATAGCATTCTAGTTTGCTCAGTTTTTTTGTTAATTCTTTCCAATGTGTCAAGTAATTATTTTTTTGTTTTCTCATGATTTGGTTGGGTCTAATTGTGTTGCTGTCCTGGGGCTCTGTGGAGTCTGTTTGTGTTCGTGAACAGGTTAATTTCTCTACAGGTGATGGCTTTGTTGTGGAAGGTTTGGGAATCGCTTCATTTTAGGTGGTTGTAGAATTTAACGTCTCTTTTTGATAATTAGCGGGTAGCGGCCTCATTCTGCTCTGCATGCATTCTCTGTCTCTCTCTCTCTCTCTCTCTCTCTCACTCTCACTCTCACTCTCACTCTCACTCTCTCTCTTTCACTCACTCTCTCTCTCTCTCTCTCTCTCTCTCTCTCGCTCTCTCAAATGTTTTCCTACCTTATCAAAAAGCTGTGTGTTTGTGCATGCAGGGATGTGTGGGCGTGTGCATGCACGTTGTGTGTGTGTGTGTTGCTGAGAGTTAGAGGATGGTGATTGAGCAGAATAAATCAACATTGGGGTGTAAGGCCTAATTGTCAAATGTGTTTCCACAGTATACACATGTAAAATGTACATTTGCGGTTAGTTTCCCCACAAAACACAAAGTTTGGTTTTAGAGTTTTTCATAAGTTTCCGTAAGTCATCTGATATCAATGCTGATGGCTAGATTATGTTTTCCTCTCAGAATATGTAATACTGTTATGAATGCCAAGTAATCATTGAGGTAACCATCAGTTGCTCTGTACAGTTATTAAAAGATGGGATTTCCCTTTATAGCCTGTCCTGAGGACTGGGGGAGGACAGGGTGTGGTTGAGGACTGAGGGAGGACAGGGTGTGGTTGAGGACTGGGGGAGGACAGGGTGTGGTTGAGGACTGGGGGAGGACAGGGTGTGGTTGAGGACTGGGGGAGGACAGGGTGTGGTTGAGGACTGAGGGAGGACAGGGTGTGGTTGAGGACTGAGGGAGGACAGGGTGTGGTTGAGGACTGGGGGAGGACAGGGTGTGGTTGAGGACTGAGGGAGGACAGGGTGTGGTTGAGGACTGAGGTAGGAGAGGGTGGTGGGGAGGACTGAGGGAGGACAGGGTGTGGTTGAGGACTGGGGGAGGACAGGGTGTGGTTGAGGACTGAGGTAGGAGAGGGTGGTGGGGAGGACTGAGGGAGGACAGGGTGTGGTTGAGGACTGAGGGAGGACAGGGTGTGGTTGAGGACTGAGGGAGGACAGGGTGTGGTTGAGGACTGAGGGAGGACAGGGTGTCGTTGAGGACTGGGGGAGGACAGGGTGTGGTTGAGGACTGGGGGAGGACAGGGTGTGGTTGAGGACTGGGGAGGACAGGGTGTGGTTGAGGACTGGGGGAGGACAGGGTGTGGTTGAGGACTGGGGGAGGACAGGGTGTGGTTGAGGACTGGGGGAGGACAGGGTGTGGTTGAGGACTGAGGGAGGAGAGGGTGTGGTTGAGGACTGGGGGAGGACAGGGTGTGGTTGAGGACTGGGGGAGGACAGGGTGTGGTTGAGGACTGGGGAGGACAGGGTGTGGTTGAGGACTGAGGGAGGACAGGGTGTGGTTGAGGACTGAGGGAGGACAGGGTGTGGTTGAGGACTGGGGGAGGACAGGGTGTGGTTGAGGACTGGGGAGGACAGGGTGTGGTTGAGGACTGGGGGAGGACAGGGTGTGGTTGAGGACTGAGGGAGGACAGGGTGTGGTTGAGGACTGGGGGAGGACAGGGTGTGGTTGAGGACTGAGGGAGGACAGGGTGTGGTTGAGGACTGGGGGAGGACAGGGTGTGGTTGAGGACTGAGGGAGGACAGGGTGTGGTTGAGGACTGGGGGAGGACAGGGTGTGGTTGAGGACTGAGGGAGGAGAGGGTGGTGGGGAGGACTGAGGGAGGACAGGGTGTGGTTGAGGACTGAGGGAGGACAGGGTGTGGTTGAGGACTGGGGGAGGACAGGGTGTGGTTGAGGACTGAGGGAGGACAGGGTGTGGTTGAGGACTGGGGGAGGACAGGGAGTGGTTGAGGACTGAGGGAGGACAGGGTGTAGTTGAGGACTGGGGGAGGACAGGGTGTGGTTGAGGACTGAGGGAGGACAGGGTGTGGTTGAGGACTGGGGGAGGACAGGGTGTGGTTGAGGACTGGGGAGGACAGGGTGTGGTTGAGGACTGGGGAGGACGGTGTGGTTGAGGACTGGGGGAGGACAGGGTGTGGTTGAGGACTGAGGAGGACAGGGTGTGGTTGAGGACTGAGGGAGGACAGGGTGTGGTTGAGGACTGGGGGAGGACAGGGTGTGGTTGAGGACTGGGGAGGACAGGGTGTGGTTGAGGACTGGGGAGGACAGGGTGTGGTTGAGGACTGGGGAGGACAGGGTGTGGTTGAGGACTGAGGGAGGACAGGGTGTGGTTGAGGACTGAGGGAGGACAGGGTGTGGTTGAGGACTGGGGGAGGACAGGGTGTGGTTGAGGACTGGGGGAGGACAGGGTGTGGTTGAGGACTGGGGGAGGACAGGGTGTGGTTGAGGACTGGGGGAGGACAGAGTGTGGTTCAGGACTGAGGGAGGACAGGGTGTGGTTCAGGACTGAGGGAGGAGACGGTGTGGTTGAGGACTGAGGGAGGAGAGGGTGGAAGGGAGGACTGAGGGAGGACTGTGTGGTGCAGGGAGGACTGAGGGGGGTGTTGGTGAGAGGAGGATTTTGATGTCTTGGTCAGTGTTTGTGTCCTCAGCTTTGGGCTCTGTTTCGCTCTCTCTCTCCTCAGAGGCCCCCTGTGGGAAAACCAAACAGGAGTCTGCTGTGTCTCCAGGTGGTCAGAGCTTTAGGTGACTGCCACACACAGTGGTGCTGGCCTCCTTGGTGACTACCACACACAGTGGTGCTGGCCTCCAGGTGACTACCACACACAGTGGTGCTGGCCTCCAGGTGACTACCACACACAGTGGTGCAGCACTGGAGACACAGCAGACTCCTGTTTGGTTTACCCACGGGGGGGCTCTGAGGAGAAAGGGAGAGAAACAGTCAATTCAGGAAAGTTGACCTCCCTCAGGGAAATTGGTTTGGCCATATTAACATGTTTAAGGTACATTCAGTCACACAATGATGTCTTTCAATTAAAATATTGCACAGTGAAATATTGACCAATAGGTTGAATGTTAACACAGCCTTTAATGTTTATCACAACCTCATGGAGATCATTTAGTTAGTTTCCATTTCCAACAGATACACATGTTGTTGCTTTCTCTCTTCTGGGTCTCATTTTCCACAAACACAGAACACAAATGTCTGCTAAATGACTACAATGTAAATTTACCCAGTTAACGTGTATATACACACACACACACACACACACACACACACACACACACACACACACACACACACACACACACACACACACACAGAGAACACAGTGGAGAACAGAACGTAGCGAGCCAAAGCCAACAGACAGGGTGATAGTGAGTGTTTATAAGTGTTTATAAAAGTGGCAGCAATATAAACCATTACTAATGCATGCTGGGATCTATTTCCCCTTTCTCTTTTGTTCCTCTCTGTTTTCTAGCATTGGAGGGTCATTAGAGACGAGCACAGCTTGAGATCTGTAAAACCAGTGTAACTCTTAACTACTTCACACTGCATTATCCTGACCTTAAAACACTGTTGGAATCACCAACTTTATAAACCACTTTTTGCAACTCAACAAGGAAGTCTTTGTGTTTTGTTTTTGTTTAGGTGACAATCTATTTGACTTGTAAAAATATATATATACTTCACCCCCGCTGAAAAACCATTCACAACCCCAGAGGCAGAACTGTCACGGTGACATGTGTATGAATTAGGATTGGCTGAAATCTCACACTCCGTTATTGTAGGACCCCTCGACGACGCTGTAAAAACAATGGATACAGCATGTTTATTTCCACACGTTGTTGACTTGGACTCTGTCTTTTCATCCAGTGTCCCACGGGGGACTATGGGACGGTTGGTGCTGGATGGGTTCTGTGGTGGAGTCCCAAATGCCACCCCCTATTATCATAGGACACTACTGTTAACCAGAAGCCTATGGGCCCTTGTCAAAAGTAGTGCACTAGAAAGGGAAAAGGGTGCCGCTTGGAACATGCCCATCGCTGTAGGGTTTTATAATTGAGTTGATTTATACTTTGGTGGGTTGATTTTAACACATGTTTAAAACCCAGCTGCCATGAAGGAGCACTGCACAATGTTTCTTCAGGCTCACAGGAATACAATAGACTCTATGACTCAACTCCTAACTCACTGCAGATATTGTTTTTAGTCACAACCAGTTTCCCCTTCTACCTTGTGTGGAAAGCAGCCAGCTAGTCAGCCAGCCAGCCAGCCAGCGCAGTAAGTCAACAGGGGATTCAGTGAGAGACAGTGATATGGTTATGCATGTTTTTTCAAACACAGACACAGAGAAACCGTAGTGACACCCACCTATCCATCATCATGGTTACGTCCGCAATGGCACCCAGTTCCTACATAGTGCACAACCTTTGACTGGAGCCCAAAACTAGTGCACTAGCCTATGTAGAGGATGGGTAGCCATTTGGACACACTCATAGACATGGAAGTGACCCACCCATCCATCCATCGCCCCCCTGCCCTCCCTATCTTTGCTCTTCTCCTCCCCTTCCAACCCTCTACTCTCCCTCTCTCCTTCTCTTCTCCTCTCCAACCCTCTACTCTCCCTCTCTCCTTCTCTTCTCCTCTCCTCCTATCCAACTCTCTGCTCTCCCTCTCTCCTCCTCTCCTCTCCTCCTATCCAACTCTCTGCTCTCCCTCTCTCCTCCTCTCCTCTCCTCCTATCCAACTCTCTGCTCTCCTTCTCTCCTCCTCCTCTCCTCTCATCTTCTCCTATCCAACCCTCTACTCTCCCTCTCTCCTCCTCTCCTCTCCTCTCCTCCTATCCAACCCTCTGCTCCCTCTCTCCTCCTCTTCTCCTTTCCTCCCATTCAACCCTCTGCTTTCCCTCTCTCCTCCTCTCCTCCTATCCAACCCTCTGCTCTCCCTCTCTCCTCTTCCTCTCCTCTCCTCCCATCCAACTCTCTGCTCTCCCTCTCTCCTCCTCTCCTCCTATCCAACCCTCTGCTCTCCCTCTCTCCTCCTCTCCTCCTATCCAACCCTCTGCTCTCCCTCTCTCCTCTTCCTCTCCTCTCCTCCCATCCAACCCTCTACTCTCCCTCTCTCCTCTTCCTCTCCTCTCCTCCCATCCAACCCTCTACTCTCCCTCTCTCCTCCTCTCCTCCTATCCAACCCTCTGCTCTCCCTCTCTCCTCCTCTCCTCCTATCCAACCCTCTGCTCTCCCTCTCTCCTCCTCTCCTCCTATCCAATCCTCTGCTCTCCCTCTCTCCTCATCCTCTGCTCTCCTTCCATTCAACTCTCTGTTCTGCCTCTCTCCTCTTCCTCTCCTCTCCTCTCCTCCCATCCAACCCTCTACTCTCCCTCTCTCCTCCTCTCCTCCTATCCAACCCTCTGCTCTCCCTCTCTCCTCCTCTCCTCCTATCCAACCCTCTGCTCTCCCTCTCTCCTCTTCCTCTCCTCTCCTCCCATCCAACCCTCTACTCTCCCTCTCTCCTCTTCCTCTCCTCTCCTCCCATCCAACCCTCTGCTCTCCCTCTCTCCTCCTCTCCTCCTATCCAACCCTCTGCTCTCCCTCTCTCCTCTTCCTCTCCTCTCCTCCCATCCAACCCTCTACTCTCCCTCTCTCCTCCTCTCCTCCCATCCAACCCTCTACTCTCCCTCTCTCCTCCTCTTCTCCTCCTATCCAATCCTCTGCTCTCCCTCTCTCCTCATCCTCTGCTCTCCTTCCATTCAACTCTCTGTTCTGCCTCTCTCCTCTTCCTCTCCTCTCCTCTCCTCTCATCCAATCCTCTGCTCTCCCTCTCTCCTCCTCCTCTCTTCTCCTCTCATCCAACCCTCTGCTCTCCCTCTCTCCTCCTCCTCTCCTCCCATTCAATCCTCTCATCTCCCTCTCTCCTCCTCCTCTCCTCTCCATCAGTCAGAACAGACAGAACAGAGTCCACATCCTGCCCGGATTCCAGAACTTCCAGAATCATAAATGAGTGGAACCATAGAACCCCTTGGTGATGTCATCTTTCAGAGTTCTATTGGCTCCACTTAACCTCCTACATGAACCTCTTCATTCCTGCGTCTCTGCTGCTCAGAAGACTGTCACGACGTTGTGGGGGTGAAGGGGTGGGGAGGATGGAAGGTTAAAGGTTATGTAAGGAGAATCTGGTCAGTTCTCTGGGGTCGTGAGTTAGGACAGAAGATTCTCTGAGTTCTGATGTTTAGTTAGATGTTCATGGTGGGTCTGACGTGTCAGTATGACAAGGCTCTCACGCATTCTCATGGTCTCATGGGCCACGTCCCAAATGGCACCCTATTCCCTTTATAATTTTACTACCCATAGCGCTCTGGTCAAAAAGTAGTGCACAATATAGGGAGTAGGGTGCCATTTAGGAAGAATCCTTGGACAGATTTACCAGCGAGGCTGATGCCAGACAACTGAAGAAATATCTCCGGAACCCAAGAGACTAATAGACATGTTATTGTTCATACTACTTCCATTAAAGTAGGTTTGTCGGCAGCAGATGATTTTGTGAGAAAGAAAACTCCGTGGGAATGGTTGGTGCTTCTGTGTGCCAGAAGACAGTTACAACCTACGCATTAGTGACCAGCTGGTTCGAACCCAGGGACCTGCGAGACTTTGTTAGTCCGTGGAGCTAAACACTTGCTTGGGAGCCAACACAAGTCTTCAGGTCTCAGACAAGGTAACTCAACAAGGGGCGAGTCTCTGTTAGATGAATAGGAGAGTGGGGGAAAGAGAGAGAGGTTGTGTCAAGGGCAGTAGGCCGGATGGGAACCTATGACGACTCTGAAGACGAGGCTGTGGCAGGACCGCTAGAACAGCCAGTCCACTTCCTGGATCAACAAGCAATGAAGACAGCATGACAGCTATCAGTGTTGTCTTCACGGTTTGAAATAATCGGCACTGAGTGTGATTGGCTGAAAAAGGAGTGAAGGACCGCTAGATCAGCCAGTCCACTTCCTGTCTCTTTCTCAGCTTTAATGACATCCAGTTGTCTTGTCAATCAAACCAATACTGTCATACTATTACCAGGCTATTACCATGTATTCCATGCTGTAATGAAAAGTGCTACCAATACTCTATAGATCAACAAGCAATGAAGACAGCATGATCAGTGTTGTCTTCACGGTTTGAACTAATCAGCACTGAGTGTGATTGGCTGAAAAAGGAGTGAAGGAGATAACAACAGCAACAGCAGGAAACAGAGACTAGTGATAAAAGCCTTTCAACCTTGTTTTATTTGGCCGTACGGAAAGTAGAATAGGGTTGAAAAGAGAGTCGTCGTTCAGATAATCTGTTAATGCTCCTCGTCCTGGAGGGGGGGTGGGAGGAGAAGGAGGGAG